>NW_027494434.1:0-261638 GCF_021521415.1 Bidens hawaiensis
CATCAAAAAACAACGCATAATGGAAACTCTGTTTGTTGTTGTGTTCGAAACCATGTTATAGGGTTGGATTTTAAGTTTAATGTTTGGTTTATTGGTTTAAAAATTTATTTGGGCTTGGGCTTATGAAGCTCTATTTCTTAGCCTTTCTTTTAATCTTTAAGTTTATTTCGTAAACAATTTATGGTTCTTCGGCTTTAAACAAGCTTTATTTTTTAAAAAGATTCAAGGCTAGCCTAGACTCAAATAACTTGGTTGGGCCGGAATCAATACATATACATATACTTTTTTATTTTTTCGAAAAAATACACACTACCTATTGAAAAACGTGGTGGGGCCGCGCCTGCTTTGGCCCGTTAAAAGATCTGCCAGTGGAGGTAATGGCAGACTAAGTAACTTTCGGTAAGTATAACCGTCGATGTTTTAGCATAATTTTTTATGTGGCTCTTCTCCATGATTATTGATGAATAATCTAAATCTAATGCAATGATTAGAAATATTATTCAAGAATTTGATGTAAGTTTTAAAGCATGAAATTGGATGTGAGGATGGACCATGAAATAATGATGCGCATCACCCATGTATAGTTCATGGACCACATTGGAGGTGAGGTTGGGGGTACGCATGTGCCATGTGGGTTGAACATTATGTGTTGAAAATTTGATACAAATATGATTGTTACTATGGCTATATGACAATGTTTTATTTTCAATCCATAAAATAGTGTCCCTGGGTTCTCGTAATTCATTAAAATAATGAAATATAATGTTGAGTTACTAATTGGTAGACAATTACTCAATCGTGAATGGAAAACCTTCAAAACACTAAAATAAATATGTTATTGTTTATTTCATTAGGCATTAGTCCTAACTAAAGAATAAAAGCAATTATCCTGTGTAACTGTGAGGTTTACTCCTAACCTGACACGGCTACATATATCAAGCTCGTTTTCTGTAATTAAACTCATACTCGATAAACTTCAAACGAGCTTGAATAACTTGGTACAAACCTAGCTTATTTTAAGACATGATTAGGGGTATTATAATGTGCCAATAGTGTACATTAGCTATTGAGGAAAAAAGAACACTATACTCGTAATAGTTCACTAAGTCACTAATAAAATTTATCTTAGTCTTTGGAGGTTGTTTAATAAGGTTTTTCATACGTATGGCGGTATAAAGAACAAACATGTTTTAAGAGTTACAATATTTATATCGATGGAGCTTCATAATAGATTAGAAAATGTAAAACGTATGATCATCTTATACATGAGAGCTTGTATTTCGGGTCCAAAACACGGGCTGAAAGAGTAACTGTATAATAGATCCATTTTGATCGTTTCATATTCTTAGGTAACAAACAAAAGAGGAAAAAAAATTATGGTTTTTTTTTAATAAATATTTACTAATTTTGTGTGAACTTTTAACCACAAAGTTCGCTTGTCTTGAAGCATGTACCCAAACTGTCGATACCGATGGGCATGTTTGACTGGTTGGACCGTGCATTCCAGTCATGTCTTTATAACACTATCTCCTATATTTAAAACAAATTTGTGACGTTTTAAACACAAAAATATTCTATATTTGATTAAGTTTTGTTGTTTTAACAACTAATTCACGCATTCCTAACTTCTAAATTTTTAGTACTTAATAATACTTGAACCGTAGTTACTTAGGGGTGTAGGGACAAGGGAGTGTCCAAAAGATGAAGGATTGAGATAATAGTCACGTCCATAAATTGGTACAAAAAATTTTCGGGAGGACACCTCCAACCGGGAGAAGAGAATGTGAAGATAGGAAGAAGTAGAATTCGTTGAAAAGAAAACAAGAGAGTGAAAACACCGCCCCTTCCTGTACGGTTCCACGCGGAACACTGCCCCTCCTCTTATGATCCCATCCAGATTTGCTCCCCGAATGAAGCTACCGAAAGTATCCTTCCAGCCTTAAGAAATACTCCACATTTCTTAAGTTTTAACACCTTCATATATTTGAAATACAAGCAAGTAGCATTAATTAATCAAATTAAGTTAAGTTGGAAATGCTTACTTTGGGAGTCTCCAAGTGAGAGAGAGTGAGGATACTTGTCCTGAAAGTCCGTACCTGTAAACTAGTCAACACTCCTAATCTCTTCGAGCCTTGGGGTTTTCGACTGGACACGTGCATGTAGTGACAAATCACGTGCATAAGGTTTTTTTTTTTTGTGATACTTTTCATTGACTTTTCCAACAATGCTCTGTCAACATTCAACAACACATTGTTAGTGGATAAAAGTTTGAAGTTTGAACCTATTCATTGGCTCATTGTGACCAATTAAAAATAAATATTATCAAGGCACATTATTAATGGTGTTTACAAGCCGATTTGGTCAATATTAAAAAAAACGCTAAACCAAACCGTGAACTACAGTTTTACGCCTTGTTCCTGAGTTTTTTTTAAGGAGGGAAATGAAAGGAAAACTAAGGATAGTTAAAAATAGGTGTTCTTGAGTTTTTTTAGGATGGAAAGGAAAAAAGTAGGAGGAGTTATGAGGGATTAAATTAATATATTTTCCTAATAAGTTATCATCCCAAAAATGAAATGATTACTAAAGATAACTATTTCTTTATATAGTTATCCTTTCATTTCCTTCAATTTCCTTTCAACTCAAGAACACACCTACTTAAAATAAATTCCATTCCCTTCCCTTCCCTTTCTTATCCTTCCCTCTCTTTTCCTTTTTCATTCCTTGATTAAAAAACTCAAGAACAAGGGTTAGTGACAATAAATTAATCTGATCGAATTAGACGGATCATTTGGACTAGTCGTTGGTTTTACGCATTTGATGGTTTAGACGATTTCTTTTCAAAGCACAGTAAAGTGACGAATATAATATGATTAGTGATTATAACACATAAATAATTGTCTGCTTTCATAATTATTAATTAATTTATAACAACTTATCATAAAAGGTTTTAAAGTGAAAATTACTTTATTTCACCAGTTTTCGTCAAAATAATAATAATAATATATACAAATTATAATCTAAAATATGTATACGTATTATAATTTTTTTTTTATTTCAGTATGTTTGAAAAACAATTTTATTTATTTTTTAACATTTTAGTTGGTTCGGTTTTTACAATTGATTTCAAGCTATAAACCGAACGAGTTGACACTTGACACCTAATCCGAGCGGTCTCAACGATTCTTAAACATATATTTCTTTTTCAGGGTTTAACTCTTTTAAACATATTCAATATCTATTTGTGTAACACAACGTTAAAGATAAAAGTGAATTTGGAAGCGAGTGTGTCTATCTGTACAGTAAAATGTTGCAGGTTTTGACCACGGATAAAGTCGGTCGTGGGTACACTGCTAGTGGGTCCTCACTGCCTCCCTCGCCACCACGCATCAGCTTTACTGTAGCTGCTAAACGACACCTTCTGCTTTGTCTTTTTAACACACCCTCAACACAACAACCAACAAAAGCATGTGTTTATTTTACAACAAAGATTCCATTTCAATCGTTGTTCCCTTACCAACTATGATCCCTCTAGTTTCAAAATATGACACTTTGGAAATCTTAATCCTTAAACCGAGTTTCTTCGTAAACCATACTATGCATAATACTTAAACGTCGAGCTATTGATTCATCATTTACACCTAGTTAGTCATCGAGAGCGGGGGTGTATATATATATACATACACACACACTAACACATTCATCAATATAGAATTGGTTAAATTAAATATCTAGTCCACTAAACATGCAAACATGCCGCACAACTCATGTACATTTTGTCAGAGGTCTCATTTTATGGTATAAAAATTGTAATTATGGGTCCATTTTGGTCTCTTATGTAATTTTCTTTCATGTTAATTAGTTATGAACTGATGATAAATGTAATTAAGATCAATCTATGAGGATATAATAAGTGAGTCATTTTCTAACACTCATCATTGACTCATATAGAACTTAAATTGACTATTATGTTGATTTTTAGATTGGTATATCATTTTTCATTTTTGTAAGCTTTAGATTTTCAGATAATTAAATACTTTTCTGGTTACAAATACGAAATAATTGTATATTTATGTTTGTCACTTGCATACATTGTATGATTGACACATTTAAAGAAACATGAATGTCTATAAGATTCCCACAATTTTGTATCTAAAATTGATTCTTTATTAACAGCCTATGCTTGTCTGTGTGTGTATATGTATATATAATTCCAAGCCAATAATAGATATATAAAGTAATAGTAATTCCAAATTCAAGAAACAAACATCAATTGAAAACCTCTTTTGGTCCAACTGCAGTTTACAGGTTGTGTCACTATCATACGATCATTTGCACAAACAACAAAATTATTTGTAAAGAACTTTCTTCTGTAATTGAGAAATAATTTTATTCATTGAACATAGCATATACTTATTTTCTTTTCAATAATTTCTAATTGATATAGGTAAGAATTACGAAATATGAATAAATTTCAGAATTAATTACACCTATTCCACTTGTAATAAGTTCTATGGTTCTAACCTCAAAGTCTTAAAGTTACATAAATATTAGTGTCCACTATTCACTTAGATCATCTGTAATGAACATTATAGGAGCCAATAAGACCCTACACCATCCCCTCGGGATAAATGTTTATGGCGTTATAGGAGCATGGACGTTTCTGCAATATAGTCCTATCATCCTATGTAACTTTAAATAGTAATAATTGAATGGGCATTAGCGGTCGTTAGGAGACAGTGACCATTACATGTGTTTTTGGCTAAAGCAAAATGATTATTATGTGGCGAAAATACCTCTTGAGTAGCATTAACCATTATGTATGGCCTTAAGTGTAATATAAATGGCTCATAGCATTAATAGTCGTTATCATTTTTTATTAAACTATAGTAAAATAAAATATATACCTTCATTACTAAAAAGGAAAAGAAAAACTTGATTATAGTAATTCAAACTATCACATATCAGCCAATAATAATCTATACTAAACACTTTTACCAAAAATATCCAAACTTTAACGTTTGTTGGCTAGAGCAATCACGGTAACATAATCACAATAGATTTTTACACTCGATTTTCATTTGATTTATACATGATTTCGCTAGTTCGTTTCTCCATTTCGTTCATAACCATTATTTTGAGAGAAATCGAGTGAGAATCAAGTATAAATCTATGATGCTATGCTACTAGGATTGCTCTCCCCAAGAAAAATGAAAGTTAGGATCATCATTAATCAAAGTGTAAGTAAGGATTATTATCGGTCAATAGGTTATACTTGTGATTATTAAAATTCAATTTTCCTTTAAAATGCTAAATTAATAATGATACCCCCCCCCCCCCCCCCGGGTTCAAACATCATCTTCACCCGCTGGAAAAGGTCTGGGCGGAGGGTTAGGTGAAGGATATTTAATGTTGTTTATTTATTTGCTTTTTAATTAGAAGATATATGATTTAATTTAGTAAAACTCAACAATTTTAGTGTTAATTAAAAAGTTAAGAAATAGCAGTGTTACCCGCAAGTTAATAGTGAATATAGTGGCGGATGTAGGTTAATGCTAGGGGTAGCCTTCGCAATCCCTCAACTTCTCGTCGATAATGTAAAAAAATTAAAATTTAGGTTGTTTTCGTGCTTCGCTACCCATAAAAAAATAATGTTACCCTTATGCGTTTTAAGCTCAACCAATTTAAAAATTCAACCCAACTGAAGCCCAAACAAATGTGTAAAACCCAACCAATAAAACTCATTAACCCTTAAAATAATATATGTTACACTTAAATAATAGGGACAATTTCATAGAATAGTAACAAAGTTTCAAAAGTGTTCCAATTAGGCCACTCAACTTTAAAAAGTGTTCAAATTAGGTCATTAAACTTTCACATTTGATTAAATTAAAGGTTTTAACATACTTTTTTAACGTTTTTATTTTTTGTTTCACATAGGAAATCTTTTTATCTTTTTTTTTGATGTTGACGTTGAATGGCGACGTGGATTATATTTTTTATTTTTGAATTTTAATATAATTACCGTTTTTTAATTTTTTAAAAATATAATTACATATATTGCAAATTCCGACCCCTACATCTTATCTTACATTTCTTTCTTAATAAACAAAAAATTGGTGAGACTCGATTTGAAGATTTAGTGACCCGATTTGAGAAAAATATGCATGAGTGACCTAATTGAAACACTTTTGAAAGATTGTTACTATTCTATTTCATAGAATAGTAACCAAGTTTCAAAAGTGTTCCAATTAGGTCACTCAACTTTAAAAAGTGTTCCAATTAGGTCATTCAACTTTCATATTTGATTAAATTAAAGGTTTTAACATGATTTTTCAAAACGTCTTCAAACAAATCAAGACTTGTTAGAAGCGTCTAAGCTGATAAGCGGGACAAAACGAACATTGAATAATCTATAAGACAAAACAGGTTTGACAAGATGTTAGCTAGAGTGACATCTTTTTGTGAAAAAACAAGATTAAGATGTTAGATATGACGGAAAGTTATGCTAATCAACGAACCCGAAAGATTATCATTACTAATCGACATCATTTTGAGGTTGAAGTTTTTAATACTGTTTTGGATATGCAAATTCAAGAACTAGGAAATATATATAGTGAGGTCTCAGCTAGTTTGATAGAAAATATGTCCGGTTTAAATTCTTGTGATTCTTTTTATACAATTGACATATCGAAGATAGTGACATTTTCTAATATGTATCCGAATGACTTTAGTAATAAAGAAACATGGTGTATTTCGGGTGATCTCACGACCTTTTATCACACTTTAAATTAATATGATAAATTTGCAAAATTGGGTGGAATATGTGACATTGCTCGTGTAATGGTGGAAACCGGAAAACGCGCCACTTTTCCTTTGGTTTATTGTATATTGAAGCTAGCGTTGGTTTTACCGGCTGCAACCGCAACCGTTAAAAGATGTTTTTTTAAAATGAAGCTTATCAAGACGGATTTTCGCAATCGAATGAGTTATGAGTATTTGAACAATGTTTTACATTGTGTGGTCGAAAGAGAAACTCTTAATAGAGTAAAAGAAGAGGATGTAATGACTCGATTTCAAGCTTTCAAAAACCAAATGAGAGAAATATGCAACCCATGTGTTTAAATTTATTTATCATCGTGCTTCTATTTTTGTTTAGTTTAAACTTCAAAAAATACGTTTAAAAAAATAATTTAACGTTACCCTATGGTTTTAGATCCGCCACTATGAATAGCACAAGTGTCAGTTTCAAGTATGTGTTTTGTTTACATGATTTATTAGATTTTGTTTGGAAAACTTGTTTTTTATAATCTTTTTAAAAAGTTTGAAATCTTTTAAAAGTATAAAGTGGGCTTGATTGATACACCCAAAGCCAACTTTCAATACTCAAAAATTGTTTGATATTCATAATTTCATACTATCATGTAATTAATACACATAATAAACAGATATTTTTATGATTTTCTATATTGAAATTACAACTGAAATTGCAATGGGTAGGACACCCGTACCAGTATCTATGTAGTCATATAAAATAAAATGTCCCTTTCCAGTAGATTTACACATAGTTCTACACGATTCAAAGATTGAGGCAATCACCCCATCTACCTCATTTTTGTAATATTTATTAGATTATTTTTGTGGGGATGGCATCATCCTTAACTGCTAGTGATCTTATTTAGACAAACAAGGCACCATAAATCCTCACATTATTTTTGACCATACAAGCTAGTGGTGGTTTGGGGCTTTTGAATGGTAGAAGAGACACTTTGACTACATGGCATGGCAATGCCCAAAGAAATCAACCAATGTAATGAAACTAAACTGACATTTATGTAAACAAGAACTATAAGATATGTTATGTGCATTCCCAAAACATTATTCAAGATGATTGCATTTATATTGGTCAACAAATATGGTCTCCATGTGGCCATGAAATCATGCAATGTAATAGTGTCAAAATGAAACACCTTTTTGCAATTCAAAAAACTAGGTAAAGGTGCATCAAATTGGCAAATTCTTTTCATACCAATTTAAGAGAGACGTTTATTAAACAGCTTTATGTCGGTCAAGTTCAAAGATTATTGCAACAACGACCCGACAGTCTGTTGTTACTGTCGGGTTGTATTTGAGCACAAAATAATTAAATATCAAAAGAAGTCATGCGTTGAAACCTCGGAAACCCCAATTTAACGGTCTTGGTCAATCTCAAAAATATCATTCTAACGTTTCATACTAGTATGAAAGAGTCGATATTCTTTATTAAGGTCCCAAATAACTTTTTTATCATAAAGTTTTCAAGTCACTATAGGCAATATTTTGGCTTTTATTAACCTATATGATGCAATAATTGGCTTTTGTTAAACATTATTAATTTGTGTTTAGGAAGTAAAGCTATGGTCAAAGATAGATATTAAAAAGGGGAAGAAAAGGACAAAGATAATGCTGAAAATAAAAATAGGTAATACTCCAAAGTCTCTAATGGGAATTGGGTAATAAACAAAGCACATAAAAAGTGGAATCCCCAATTGATGAAAATGGGAGTTAGAAATCCTTCCAGCATGAAAGTGGGCCCCAGTCACATTTGACTGGACCTCACTCCATTGAACAAACAATAACTATGGTTAAGCCTCAAGTTAATGGCTACCACTACACACGTGTGGTGAACTAAACAAGTACCTTGGTCAGATATAAGGGGCCACACTCTATATATCAAAACTCAATTGAAAATTGAAAGCATAATCTTAATAATAAGAAGAAGAAAACATGCCTGGTGGATTAGAGAAGCTAGAGCCGTTGGATATTGGTGTTCAGATCCCATACCATTTCAGATGTCCAATTTCGCTAGAGCTAATGAGGGATCCGGTGATAGTAGGCACCGGTCAGACATACGACCGGTGTAGCATCGAGTCATGGATGGCAACCGGCAACACCACGTGTCCGGTCACACGCCTTCCGTTAACCGACTTCACGTTAATCCCTAACCACACACTACGACGCCTTATTCAGGAATGGTGTGTGGAGAACCGGTCGTATGGAGTGGAACGTATTCCGACGCCGAAGCAACCGGCGGATCCGGTTATGGTCCGGTCATTACTTAACCAGGCTGGCAATGAGTCTAATACTAGGCATGCCAGGCTGTCAGCTCTACGCCGGTTACGAGGCTTGGCACGTGACTCGGATAAAAACCGTTTGGTTATTTCAAGTTCGGTGTATAACGCACGTGAGGTGTTAATCGGAATATTATTCACGGAAATGAATTCAAATTCTAATTCAAACTCATCGGAATTGAATCTGGAGGCGTTAGCGATTCTATCGTCGTTTCCGTTAACCGAGTCGGAGTGTGTGTTGGTTTCGTCGGATCCGGATCGGATTCTATACCTAATTTCACTTCTATCGGATCCTTCAATTGACGTTAGGGTTAATTCAGCATCGTTACTTGAAAACATCGTTGCCGGAACGAGATCTTCAGATCACCGAGCGGAAATTAGCAATCACGATGAGGTATTCGAACGTATAGTCGGAATATTAAACTATCCGTTAACGTATCCACGAGCAATGAAAGTCGGAATCAAGGCGTTATTCGCTTTATGTTTAGTGAAGCAACACCGTCACAAGGCGGTGGTTGCCGGAGCGGTGGAGGCGATAATTAACCGGCTGCCGGATTTTGAAAAATGCGACGCCGAGAGAGCGTTAGCGACGGTGGAGCTTCTGTGCCGGATACCGCAAGGATGTGCGGCGTTTGCGTCTCACGCGCTGACAGTACCTTTATTAGTGAAAATTATTTTGAAAATATCCGACCGAGCGACGGAGTACGCTGCCGGAGCATTGCTGTCGCTGTGCTCGGCGGCGGAAGGGTTGCATAGGGAGGCGGTGGCTGCCGGCGTGTTGACGCAGCTGTTGTTGCTTGTGCAGAGTGATTGTACGGAACGTGCAAAGCGGAAAGCTCAAATGCTATTGAAACTGCTACGGGACTCGTGGCCGGAAAAGTCTGTTAGGAGTTCCGGTGAGTTTGGGTGCAGTGACGTCATTCGGTTTTGATTCTTTTTTCTTTTTTTTAATTTCTGTGGATGATTTTGATCCACTTTTTTTTTAGTTGATTATTATGAAACAAAATTAGTTTTTAGAAAAAGGAAGGTTCTAGAAGGTGATTGGGGGTATATAAAAGATTTGGGGGGAAATTGTATGTAAGAAGTTTTGTTGGTGGGTTGGTTGCTTTTTGGTAATGGAAAAACTTGAAGGTTAGTTTTGCATTTGTTCCTTTTTATTACGACAGAATTACAAATTTTGTCCTTTAAAATAAGACGAATTATGGTTTGTGTCCTTTTCTAAGTTTCCTTGCTAGCGGTGTACTTTAAATTTTTTTTCCTACAAGTTATGTCCTTTACGCTAACTGGGTTAGAAAAACTCTGTTAAATCCCATCACTTGAGAAGCATGTGAGGGTAGTTTTGTCTTTTTGCCTACCCTGCAACAACTTCTTCTTCTTCTTCTGTTTCTGTATCTATTAACACACACACATTTCATCACCATACCTCCCACTCTTCTTCTCCATCTTCTTAACCATCTACTCCTCCGCCCACTTCCTCCTCTTCCGTCACTGGACCACCACCCTCCGCCCAATCGCCGCCAGCTACCTCATCTCACTTCTCTCTCTATGTTCTACCACACCATCACCATAACCACTCCTCAAACACCATCACCACCGCCACCATAGCTCCGCCACCAGCCACCGCTCCACCACCGCCACCATTGCAAATATGTAATTCTGTCTTTAAACAAACAACACTCGTTACATTTGGGGATAATCTTAACTAGGGTTTACAATTCCATCCAATGCAGTTTCAATTCACCCCATCCAATCAAGAATTAACCCATATCGGTGAGTCACTCATGAATCTTGATTTAAACCAACCGCCACCGTCACCGCCGTCACAATCGCCACCTGGGTTTGAGTCTTTTTCCGATGAACATCAAAACCCACGTCGCCCAATTGAAGATCGAATTAGATTTGCAATTTGCGCGAGTTTAAGACAACCCCAATCAACGGCGTTAAATATGATGTCAGTAGATGATCCAACTGTGGGTGTTGACGGTGAGAGCTTAAGGAATTGCAAAAGGGATAAAACCCGGTTGGCGAAAGCGTTGGAAATGGATGCTGATGATAATAAGAGTGATGGTGATTATAATGGTGGGATCTTTGATTGTAATATATGTTTGGGTATGGCTAAAGATCCGATTTTGACATGTTGTGGTCACTTGTTTTGTTGGGGGTGTTTTTATAATGTTCCGTATGTTGATTTGATTTCGAAAGAGTGTCCGGTTTGCAACGGGGAAGTGACCGATGCTAATGTTATACCCGTTTACGGGAATGGGAATGGGAGGAGTTTGGAAGGGTTGGAGTCTGATTTCGGAGTGATAATTCCGCCCAGGCTGAAGGCGCGCAGAGTGGAGAGTGTGGAACCGCGGTGTTTGGATAATAGTATTAGTCCAGTGGCGGATGCGATTAGAAACCTTAGGATCAATACGAGGAATAGAGATGCGAATTCGGTTGTTCATGCTAGTGTTAATATTCAACCGCGGGATGAAAGATATGCTGGTTCGGTTGAGATGGATATGGCGGTAACTAGCACTGGGAGGAGGAGGAGACGTCGATTAAGGTGATGGAGCGGTGGCTGGTGGCGGAGCTATGGTGGCTGGTGGTGATGGTGTTTGAGGAGTGGTTATGGTGATGGTGTGGTAGAACATAGAGAGAGAAGTGAGATGAGGCAGCTGGCGGCGATTGGGCGGAGGGTGGTGGTCCAGTGGCGGAAGAGGAGGAAGTGGGCGGATGAGTAGATGGTTAAGAAGATGGAGAAGAAGAGTGGGAGGTATGGTGATGAAATGTGTGTGTGTTAATAGATACAGAAACAGAAGAAGAAGAAGTTGTTGCAGGGTAGGCAAAAAGACAAAACTACCCTCACATGCTTCTCACGTGATGGGATTTAACAGAGTTTTTCTAACCCAGTTAGCGTAATGGAAATAACTTGTAGGAAAAAAAAGTTTAAAGTACACCGCCTGCAAAGAAACTTAGAAAAGGACACGAACCGTAATTCGTCTTATTTTAAAGGACAAAATTTGTAATTCTGTCTTTTATTAATTTATCATGTTAACAAGTGTGAACCTTTTGTGATTTATCAAGTTCGTTAAATATGTAGATAATGTAATCATTGTTTTATCACTAGTTGGTTTAAACTCATCAGTCCTAAAGACTCAAATAGCCACACGTAAGTAGAGGTGCACAAATCAGGTATTATGAAAAATCGGGTTCGGGTATGGAACCGGGTTCATGTATGATCGGGTATTGAAAAATCGGGTATTAACAATAATCGGGTCGGGTTCGGGTCGGGTATTTGCTTGAAAACCCATACCCTGTGTACCGGGTTCGGGTAGGGTATTGAACCGGGTCTTCAATACCCGGGTATTTGAAGACCCTGTTTTCGGGTATTGAAAAAAACCCGTTTTATGGGTTTTGAATACCCTATTTTTCGGGTATTAGAAAAAGCCCATTTTCTACAATTTTCTTCTATTAACGGGTCTGCTTCATTTTTTTATCCTAACTCCATTTTTTTGCATACTAACTTCAAAGTTGTTTATTTAAACATACATAAACAACTAAACAATGATACAAAAAACATATATTTTATGTGTTTTCAGTTGTTTGGTATATCAAAAGGTGTTGCTCTAAACAAGTATTTATATTATATACGTGCTCCAAAAAAGATCCGTTGGAGAACGACTATAGATCTATAGACAGCCACAGAAAAACATGTGCACAAACACTAATATCCTAGCATGCAAAAAATCTTGTTCGGGTATGCAAAAAACCCGGGTTTCGGGTATAACTAGAATAGGGTTTCGGGTATACCTAGAACAGGGTTTCGGGTATTATCGGGTTTAGATCGGGTACGGGTTCGGGTTTCAAAATTGAAAGTCATACCCTATCCGTACCCTACGGGTAGGGTCGGGTTCGGGTTCGGGTATTAAAAACCCGGGTTTAAGAAAAACCGGTTCTGGTTTTTTTTTTTCGGGTCCGGTTCCAGGTTCGGGTTTTTTGTGCACCTCTACACGTAAGTATGCCTTTAGTGTACTATGCCTCGAATGTGTGTGGAGAACTATGGTATCTTTCAAGTAAATTAAATAGGAACCTGAATAAATCATGTGGGTTATATGTGTGGTACATTGATATTTCAATTTGAAGTTACGACATATTCCTTATAGTTCACTCAAGCAGCACACATCCACTCTTGTGATGGACGTTAAAAGAATATGTGAAGTGAGCATAGCATTATATTTTATGTTCCAACGAAAACTCACTTTATGTAACGAAATCTGGAAGTTAGTTGTTTGAATGGAGATATTCGACGATAAAAAATCATTATTGAGTCTACAAATCTGGAGTGTTAAAATGTGATAGATCTACAGTTGAGCCGTAAGTCAACATGGTTTTTCGTCTTTAAAAGTTAAAGATTTGCTCTCATTTAGCACAATCAATCTAAGGTCGTGTTGCCACTAAACTGTAATTTATCAGCATTTAGAGTTGGCCACTTGGCCTAGGGATGGGATATTTTTTGGTTGAATACCAGCATCGTAACATACTGATACTGACCAAGGATCAAGGGTACGGTACCCGGTATGTGACTTCAAAGATTTCGGTTGTGTAATTCTTCACTCTTGGTATTTTCATTGGTCTAGTATCATACTAGTAGCAATACCGCCCAAATAGGTACGATTTTATTTTACTTGAGCTCCTTTTAACGGTATTTTTTGATACGGTACCTAAGTTGGACAATTATTAGAATAATGATCCATAGTACGATTGTGTATCATGCATATATCTAATATCTTGTTTTTCATCGTTGTTTTGGATATCCTGACTGTATTGGTTGAACTCTAGACTTAATTAGTAGTTTATGTATTTGTAATTACCACTAAAATTGTAATAATCAAAGACTCGCTTTTTTTTATGATCAACGGATTTGAACCCCTGCTACTTGGAAAAAAAACAAAATCTCATACAACACCTTGATACCACTAGGCCAAAGAGATATATATATCTAACGTCTAAACATGTATACAGTAACAACAATCATTAACCTCTAAGCTTCACACATCTGAACAATAAGTATCAACCACTAAGCTTCATGAAGTCTTCACTATATTTTGGTAACCTATTGAACATGAGATATATATTGACACTAACAATATTGAAGAGTTTATATTATTCCGACTCTTGTTTTTATAACTTTATATGACTTGTGAAGGAAGAACGTGAACAATAGAGCAAGTATTAGGTGGATTTGGTTGAGAATATGTTTATAGTCATCACATATATGATGGCACTTTCTGAGTTTAGAAAAACATCTGAAAAGGGACACTTTAAAGTTTAAACAACCACCATTATGTTCACATAGTCATGAAACGCAAACATTCGTCAAATATAAATGATGATAAAAAATGCAACTTTAACTACCATTGACCAAGAAGATTGTCCCAACAATAATGGTATGTGACTGACAAACAAAGCATTCACAACAAAAGTATGTGTTTTGAGCATGCCAAAAAAGAGCTTCCAACATTCATGATTCGTTACCATAAACCAAACCAAGCCAAAACTCACGACGGGCATCGACTTTCATCCACTCTCAAGCCTCGCAAAATATCCGACCGGACATAAAAAGGTATAAATAAGAATTCTTACAGTAACAAATTTTAAAAACTAAAAGAGACATGATTTTCATGTAAAGCAAAAGCCTTTTTGTGAAAATATGTTGAACAATTAATTATTCAATATATATATATATGTGTGTGTGTATATATATATATATATATATTACTAGTTTATACTAGTTTTAACACTCCAATTTTAAGCCAAAAGATTTAACACAACTCAAGTATAAATGCTTATGTAATTCCCATCCATTGACACTAGTTTAACCAAGAAAACCGGTTAGCAAAAATAAATCATAAGACTCTACCAAAACACTTCGCTTACCGATTGACCAAAGTAAAAAAAAGAAGTCCACGCTAGGCCACTAGCCTTTTATGGACAAACTTAAGAGATTTAGAGGTGATGTGTAATCAAACTTAAAAGGTGAAATCTATTTATGACCTTATCTTGGCCCTCTTTTTTGAGAGTTAACAAAAATGAGGGATCCAAAAGGATATGCAGAAGCTACAAAAATATGTCTGCCAACCAAAGCATAAGATTAAATTCAAATGTAACATCTTTTGGGACATTTATCTTAAATTAAAATCAAATGCAACATCTTTAAGTAGCCAAACCAGGCATCTTGCAAATGGGGCAAATATTTTTCTGTGCCAGCCATTGTTTGATGCAATCTGTGTGGAAGTCATGTCCGCAATCCAAGCTTCCGATATTGTCATCCGTGGCATAATCCTCCTGTAAAGTATAAAAATAAAGTTGAATAAATAAGAACACAGGATAACAACCGAAAAAAATTGTAAGTGGGACCCGCCTAAGCATCGAGCTAGTCTTGACCAAAATCTTCAATCATGAACTATGAAGTTCTAACTATTATACATAAAAGAAAGGCTATTTGCGTAAAAATGATCAATATTACTCCAAACTCTAATTTAAGTAACCAAACCTTTTTTTTTTCAGAAAGAACAATAAAACATCAAAGTTTCAAAATATAAAAAAATGTGAAATTGTCAACCCTATGAAGTTTAGCTGAATCCTCATATAAGTCCCCTTGCTTCCATTTTAACATAATTAACCTCTTAAACTTCAAAACTTAATGATAAAGACACTGGAATATATTTCTAACAAGAAAAACCCTTTTCTGCATAAATAAAATATTAATATTTGAAAACTATGTAAAAAAAGCCAAATTTTTTGCATGATTAAAACACTAGAGTTTATAAGGGACCTTTTGATTAAGTTTAAATTCACATAACTAAATCATGTTAAAATGATGTCCAGCATTCTGGCAAATGCCCTCTTGATTTAAATTAACCAAATCTCAACTTTTATTCAAGCAAAACTGATCCAAAACTAGACAAAAAGACAATGTGTAACCATGTAGACTTCTTTTTCTGATGCGGTGCCAAAAAACTATTTGTCTTAGGTAATTACATTAAATAAAAATCTAGAAATTAGAAAAGAGTTGAAACATAGCATATAAATAGTGATTGACCCTCAAAGTAAAATGTATGAATAAAATGTGTTCTCACCTGACATATGCAACATGGTTCTAACTTTTGAGTTAAAATCGCCATTAAAGCTATGTGTTTTCTTTGTTTCATTGACTTTAAAATGACTTCTTCACTCAGCCCAGTGTTCACATCCCCTATGCGTTCTTCCAATGCAAGCAGTTCCTGAAAATTAATGCATACTTTAATAATACTGTAAATAAAGGGCAAGACTTTAAAAAATCAAAAGAAAATGCTCATTTTTACCTCATATGACATATTATCAACATCTAGCCTCAGGTCACGATGCCTGTCATGCAACTCAGCAACACCATTGATAAATGGATCAAAGATCATATAATCCTGACATATATCATGAATTATTTGTTAAAATCGAATCAGATAAATTTATACCATTGCCGCCAACAAAGGGTAGGTATTTTGTGTATAATTTCATGTCCCAAAATTCTTCATATATCATTTATTCATGTAATTAATAATATATGTTTTATTAACGTGTAGTATGGTATATTTTGAAGGGTGGGAGTTAGTTATTTATTAAGAATTCGAATAGGCTTTACTAAGGGTGGCAATTTCAACACGTTTATGTGACATGGATTAGTTCGGGAATTGGGATTTATTTTAATGCTAATGGGCTGCAAAAGTTAAAGCTAAAAACTTTAAACAAACTTTAAAAAAAATTACACAAGAAGTTATTCATACACAACAAATAATTGTCATTAGACAATTCTACCCTTAAATCACAAGAGAAGACAATAACTGGCCCTAAAAAAGTAAAATAATACAAATAGAATTGTTTGTTGTGTATCAATCGATTTTTGTTGTAAAACCTATAAACAGAATTTGAAACCGATTTTTCATCAACTTTACACATCACTTAAAACATAATCACTATTTACCTCATATTTTAAATTCAATTTATCAAAATCTTATATTTGAGATAACAATATAAGATTTGTTTATCTGCAACAATAAAAAACTGTGAACAAATTCCAGAAAGCGACTTGCCTCTAGTTATTAAGTAGAAATAGTAAAGAAATCTCAATGTTTCAGGTTATGTAAGTTTAGTTTTTATATTTCATTTAACTAGTAGATAAAATATTTAAAAAAAAAATAGAAGTGAAACCAACGCAAACGAAATCAAACCTCAGCACGTAAATTTTCACCCCTTCGCATTGCATTCAACACTTGTCGGATCTGTTACATTAACAAACAAAAATCATGAAACTGAAGAACTTTAAATAAATCACGAAGAATAGAAAGTGGTAATGGATATGAATAAAGATTATAAATAAAAAATGATATAGTGCAATCTAAATGGCAATATTTGATAAGAAAATTGTTCAACCAAAACATTTTGACAACTTGACTATCAACTTAACTGTAATGATTTATAATGGGCAAGTAGGTAACTGCAACAACTTTTTCAAATAATGTATACATTGCAATATACGTGCAACATTTAAGTTTCAAAGAATCAAAATTTTGTATGTCTAGTAAAAATGGAAGCTGTTGACACCCTGAACAACATCTATAGCTTTCAAATATATTCTATAACCCTTTGAATGAAACGTGCGAAAGTTAAAACTCTTGTTGCAAGCTGCATTTTGGCACTTCATAGAAAAATTAATATGTTCATTGTGAAATTAGCAACATTCTTGCATTCCAAATATTATCTTCTCTAGTCTGATTTACCAGAAATTGAACTAACATGTTGCCCCAATAATGCATATGAAAACTCTTTATCACGCAACAATCCCACAACATAAGCTAGATAAATAACCTTCCCAATAATGCATATAAAAACTCTTTATAAACAATGAAAAACCTAAGAAGCGTATATGAAAATATCAGTCAGGTTTACAAAGACAACATGCAAATGCACATGTATATCATATTAATTGAAGTCTAGAAGTACCATTGATATCATCAAATTCAAGTTCAAGACCATGTTAAATAGCTTCAGTGTTTCTTCATTAAATTGGGTGGTTGTGGTACTCTTTAGTTCTCAACGGGTCAGTGATGTAATTAGATGTGGTACAAGTTCATGTTCAAGTAAAGATTTTAATTTCAAGAGAAGTGTTTAGTGTACATTTCATGTTGTTCAACATCAAAATCTTGTGTTTCAACAGTATGTATCATATGACCCCATCAAATAGTCAAGTGTATCATAAATGTGGATTTACAACGCCAAACAAAAAAAAATCTTAATGCCAAAAATGCCCTTAAAATTTGGAAAAAATACATACAACAATTGTATCAAGCTATCATAAGCAACAGATTTAACGTAAGTTTGTAACTAGTGCTCTTATGTAATTTTACAATATTTTGGTGTGTTTTAAGCTTAACTTGACGACATATACAAAAACAAGTACATACTTGGTTGACCTATAAAGTAATCTTGATGAAAAAAGTTGAATACTTGGATGGCCTTCACATATATTATCCCATATATCATCATATATTGCAACCCAAAAAAAATAGCAATAAGAATAACATACCTCAGATACCAGCCTTTGTCTTCCCTGAATGTCAGCAGTTAATACCCGCCAATCATCACCTGGTACCTCCATCAATAAAGCAGGCCTTGAAAAGGACTGGTGGTTGCGTCTTTGAACATGATTATCATCTGAGATAGAAGAAGACCCACCAGAAAACTGAGCAAAATGACCTCTGTGCCCTCCAGATTCCACCTCAGCAGACGGAAAAAGTGTCCAAGGGGGAAACTCAGACGACCTTTGCTGACTTGGGGTTGCATGATTACTACGCAGAGGTGTCCATACACCATTAAAACCACGAGAACCGTCAGAACTGCCAATGCCAGTTCTAGAACTCGATGGTGCACTGCCATTGCCACTACTGCGGCCAGTTCTAGAACTCAACGGTGCACTGCCACTGCCACCACTGCGGCTGCCATTGCCGCCAGTACCAAGACTCCAACTAGGGGGATCTTGAACCAAGTTCCTACTTTCAGATGGTGAAACAAAATTATGATATTGTACATTGTTTCTTAACAAGCTTGATGAACTCCCGTTTCTTGAACCGATATTACTGCCCCAAAGAAAATGATGTGTGTCTCTTTGAATATTGGGAACGTGTGTTAACGGGGGTTGTTGGTTTGAAAGATTACCCATTTGCCCTCGGTCCAAAAACTCATTAAGCAAAAGTTGTCTACTAGATGAATGGTGAGACGAGTTACCATTCGAACGCCTAGTAGCGTTTCTAGTTGATGATATATTGTTATTAATACTATCATCAAGAAACGAGCCTCTAATGTCAAAACTCGTTGGTGGCGGTGAGTTTTCAGAAACTCCAATTCTTGTGTTTGGTGGTTCATGACGGTTCACAGGTGCAGGGTTGACTAAAGGTGAAGATATGTTTAAGCTTCTAGAAGTTTCTGGAAAGTAACTTGAACCGACACCAAGGGTTTGAGTGGATGTACCTTCTAAAGATTTTCTTTTACAAGATAAACCCCAATTGCTAAAAGACGAAGACTGCATCGTATCATCATCATCATCATCATCCTCACTATTATTATTCTCAAATTCAGGGTTTAAATTTACATTCATGGGAATATGATTAGAACTAGAACTTTGCATATTCACCTGATGTTGCGGTTGGTTGACTGCATTTGACCAACTTTGACCATTATTAGAAACTTGACCTTGTAAACTAGTTCTAGAACTTGATTCACCAACATCCCAGCTTCTAAAACTTGGATAACTATTATGACTGTCCGTATTCACACAACTGAAATTCAACTCGTTGGAAAGATCGTTATTTAACAACCGTCTTTCGACTGGATATAACATGTTACTCCAATCATCAGTTTCATCCATATTGGTGGTGTTGGAGCTTGACCCCTGGTTAAGGTCAACGGTTTCTGGAAAGGGGTCAAAGATACTCCTTTGACCTCGCATGAGATCAAACTTATGAAATTAATCAAAATGGTAACTCCACAAAGGTAATTGGCAATTCACAATATGAACCAGCAATTCTTCACTCTTACTTGATGCATATAAAGCACCAAAATTTAAATGAATGGCGTTCCTGGGATTTATACATCATTAGAAAAATATGTTAATTCGAAATCATCTGTAAAATAGATAGCGGAAGTAGAGCACAATGCAGGTATGGTAAAGAACAAAGAGTTAAATTTTATATTTCACGAGTCAAAATTAAACTGTAAATGAAGAAATAAAAGCTAAACAATATATGCGTTGTCAAAACAAATGATAAATACAGCTGCAATACTAAAATCATTAATTTTAAAGAATCAAAAGCATGAAAATTAGATTAATTAAACATGAACAACTAGCCAAGAATAACATTACAATAGTTCCAAGCCTCAAAAAAAGCTCATACTCCATTATGCAACAAATAGGGCTAAACTTTGACCTAATTTATCATATAAAATTATTTAAACTCATATCAGCAAATTCAAAAAAAAAAATAAAAAAAATCATCAAATTGCAACAACTTGGGGTCAAAATTGAACAGATACACAATATATTAAATTAAAAATTATAAAGAGAGCAGCTTTTAAATATCATCGTAAGAAACAAGCTAGAAATAAACAAAATTGGCAGATTCAGATTGAAACGAAAAGATCTAGACGGATAGTTTTCTTCAAAATCAACAACAACAACAACAACAATAATAATAATAAGAAGAAGAAGAAGAAGAAGAAGAAACAAACACATGATGATAATAAGGCGAAAAGTTTACCGATTGAGGTAATCGGAATGAATAGAAATAGGGGCTTTTAGTCGGTAGGATGAGGATGAAGAAGATAACGAAGTAATGGATTGATGAGATAATCGGAGCTGCTCATTGTGGTTTCAGGAATCGATCGACGATTAAGAGAGAGAGAGAGAGAGAGGGAGGTGTGGAATTTTGACGGTGAAGAAGAAGATGAAGAAAATTTGTGAATTGGTGGGTTTACGGTGGGTGAGGTATGGCATAGAATATGCTGCTGGTACCAAGGCTATTCTAGATTGATTATCTTCACACCGTTGGATCATATTACGATTTCATCATCTTACCTGCTACCTTTTTTCCCCTTTTAAACGAGTCACCAAATACGGGTGACCTAATTGGAAAATGTTACTTCAGCTGGGCAGTTAGAGACTGTTTGATACTTTTTTAATGGTCATAAGTTATCTTTTAACGGTTTATAAACTCTTAATAGTTAAAACGAAGCCGTAAGTCTGAATGGTTAAGAGGTAGTTAGACTTTTAACTATTCAGACTTACGGCTACCTCTTAACCATTAAGAGTTTATGAACCATTAAAAGATAAGTTTTTAATGGTCATCAAGAGACTACCAAATACGGAGCTATTAATCGTTTTCAATTTATCTTTAATTTCGAGGAAAACTCTTATGGTCGAAGGCCCACTGGTGGTAAAACTCATACGTCATCAGTATCGAACGAGAGATCATAAAGATTTCGGTCTTTCTTTATTAAGTCACTCATGCCCCCCCCCTCTCGTTGTTTGAGAACTGAATCTAAATTTTTGTTTGAAAACACACAATTACTACTACTACACCACATTGAAAAGAACATCACACCTGCCGTCGGGTAAATAATATTGGCATAAGTAAGAATAATACTGATGTCTTAAAAAGAGCTTTAGTTATCAACAAATTTTAAATTTTAATTATCTAGGGTAACCTAATGGTAAAATTTGATAATATACACCCATGACCACATATAACATGGGTAGTCCAAGCACACCGTCTCTTGTTTCGAATAAAATCCTTCGCTCAAAGGCCCACTGCCATAAAATCCAGTTGGGTTCGAGTATAAACTTGGGATCTCGTTGTTTTCGGCCCAAATCTTTAGTTTCCCCGCAATGTCAATTGAGCTAGGGCTCATTAACTTGATATCTTAAATTCTTGTCAAAGTTATATATTTGTGGATAAGTTATTTTGTAATTATGAAGCGGGTAGTATTTCACATGTTAATGTAAATTCTGTAGAGTATTTATAGTTCATTTTTACAGTTGTTTCATATTATATACGCTATGCTTTATATTTTGCATTTTTGTGATTTTATAATAACTCACTTTTGTTGTTTCACTTTATCGCACTGTGCTTTTGTTTCTTATCACCCACCATCGTTGTTTCTTTATATTGACTGAAGATTGTGGTTAAAAGTTGGTGAGTTTCTACTTCGTAGTTTGTTTACGTGGCATTCGTCACCCCAACAATGCTTGCACCTTTTCATTTGTCTATAGGCTCAGTGACGACTTTCCACGTTCTTATATATATATATATATATATATATAACATATGTATGTATGTGTATATATATATATATAGAGAGAGAGAGAGATCTAGTTATAGGGATTCTAGAGAGATCGGCAGAGAGATGGGATGTTAGTTGCTATGTCGGCGGCCTTCCGACATCAATGCCATTGGCTTTGCCGAATAACATCCATTTCCGGTTGTCTATTGATGCTAAATTGTCCCTGTCTAGTCAAAAACAATTAAATCAAGTTCCTTACCACCTAAGCAAGTTAGGGTAAGTAGGGTGTCGAACACAAGGAGTATGTGGTCAATGTAATCGTGCAACTAATTTATAATATTATGAAGTAATGAGTTTTAGTGCTGATCACACAAGCAAAATAAAAATGATTTTAATACTGATTAAACAATTTCACAAATTCAAACAATTAACAAAAGTGAATCATCATGGGGTTCAAGAATGTAATTTAACAGTTTCTAATGCAACCTAACCGATTAATTATCAAAGACTGACTAAAAATTGATTAACGAGTTAACCTTAGGCATCAACAATCGCTAACACACGACACTGCTTATCAAACGGTCCCTGCCAGTTTGACTCAACTAAGGGCAATTTGTATGCTTTGTTGTATTCAATTTAGTCAAATCAATCATATGAGCAATTACTATAGCAACTAGCAAACTAATTGTTCCGATCAACGTAAACCTAAACCGATTGAATGCACATCAATACTAAATATCAATACTCAAAGATAAATCAAAGATAATTACAAATTGTATGTTCTTGGTTACATTAAAAACTGAATAATATACAAACTTTACATCCCGAGAATGTATCAGAGAGATTAGCCGAGCCTCGACATCATGGAATCTTCAATTATGATGACATGGAACATGAATATGGCCTCGGTATGATCTGGAATGATAGAATCGCCCTCTTATAGCTCCGGAAACTGCCTGGAACTGGTTATGGAATAATAGGGTCGACTTATGATGAAAAGTATAAAATCCCTAACTTTCCCGTCTTCGTAACCCATCGCGATACGCGTTAGGGTCTTCTGTGGTCCATCGCGTAGCACGATGGACCATGGTCAACATTATTTTTAATCCCATCGCGATACGCAATGGGTCTTCAGGCATGCCATCGCGTATCGCGATGGGTCTTCTCATCAAATATTAAATACTATTTTCTCGTTTTGCGTGTTGGACGTCTTGGGTCTTCATCTCGTGCATCAACAGGTCCAAATTAGGTACTTTAACATTTATGACCTGAAACACAATACACATGTATGAAGTATCGAAGTTCCCACAATAAACATAAGAACTAATAAATAAACGAACTTAATTAAATACAAAATAACCAACCATCATTTATGGTGACGACTGACGACACTGGACTTACAACATGGCGTGGCAACTTATGTTGCAATCATGGCGGAGATCTGACCCAACCAACCATTTATGTTGATTGTTACACTCGTTCAATCTTTTACTTTATCAACACCAAAAATTATAACATTTCATCATTTCCATTACCCATTTTCACGCAATAAAAAGGGAAAATATTATTCAACTAGTTAGATTACCCGCCGCGTTGCGGCGTAGTCGTGGTTCCAACCGTGTGGGGCGCAAACATCTAACGTTTAGTCCTTATGGTTGGTAGTTGTGCTGCCAACCGTGTGTTTGGGGCGCAAACATCTAACGTTTAGTCCTTATTGTTGTCACTAACATATGCTGCATATTTGAGTTTTACATGATTGGTGCTAGATAATTTCCAAAAGATTTTACTTCTATAGTTCTACATGCTAATATCCAAGTTGTCTTTCATGGTCTATTTAGGTTTTCTTGGATCTGCATACGTCATCACTACATGCTTATAGTAGATGCAAGACTACCAAAAAAATATGGCCTTGTGTTGCCAAAATTGTTGCCTTTGTCAATCCAAAAACTACTTATGCCCCCATGTTCTTCAATGTATTTTTGCTTATTTGTTCCTAGCTCATACTCATGGCTGCACACAATAAACAAAGTTGCCACACTGAGAGTTAAGTGTCATCATAGTCTAATATCATTAGGGTGAAGCAAGGAACAAATATCAATAATATCAATAGCATATCAACAATAAGCATGCTTTGCAAACCAAGATAATGGAGGGTTAAAGAGGTGTGTAAGTGGTCTAAGTAAACCAACGTAACACAATAAACATTATTAAACACCAACAGAGTTAAACCTTAGGTGGTTTAACTCAACATATTTTCCACATTCAAATACTACTCATTGACTCATCATAGTCAACCATAAACATGAACTGAAGTTTGACCCGTAAGCCATCATTTTAACATATTTCAAAACTTCCCTTTTCATCAAATTACAAATTTGACTATAATACCCTTGGTACTAATCTTTAAAACTGATATAATATGATAATTGATTTGCAATAAACATCATAAACTAATTTTGACTATCATATCTATTGTTCCATTTGACTTTAACCTTGTCAATTTTCACATTTTGACATCTAACCAAAGTTGCTCATATTATATATTGTTGCAACTTCAACTTTGAATCTTTCTTATGATTTCACTACCAAGTAAATGTTTAAAGCAGAAAAGTAAAGCTTAATCAAATTATATAAGCTATTAGATATTGTACCTTGATGTTGAGTCTGAGAGGTTGTGCCCATAGATAAAGCATATTGAACCCTAGACCAAGCAAAACCTTACAATAAAGAAAACACACACAATTTCAATATTTTGGTTTGTGAAAAAAAAAAAAAACACATAGGGGATGAATTATTTAGTGTTCATCTTAAAATAAAATACAAACCTTAATCTGCATGATGCCTAATTGAGAGAACATGGACGCAAAAATGACAAACGGAGGATCAGATCTGTAGCAACATAACTTCTTTTCGTCCAAATCCATCATGGCTGCATTTGCAGTTGCATAGCAATTACAAACTGAATTGCCAAGCCAAGATACAGATTGGGTCTACTAAGTCGAATTTCGCTCAGGCTACATCTAATCATCACTGCCTCATAACTGGCAACCATCTCCCCTAACCGGACAACCGTCGACGCCTCTTAGGGTCCGCAAACTAAACCCGACAACTAGCGGCGTCAATTACACCGACTGGGCCATCTCACAGCCACACCACCGCCAGATCTCCGCAATTAAGGTGCCCAACAATCCAATTTATTTTTCTAAACCATGAACAACTAATTAGAAAAAAAATCCTAACAACAAAAACTGAGAGTTGAAATATGAAGCTTACCACTGATAGAAGCAAAGAATGAATTTGGAGATTAACGGTGCTCAACCGGCGACAACAGTTGTAACTGCTAATCAACGCCGTCAAACCATCGGGGAAAGAAAGAGCTAGAAATCGAGGTTCATCCCTTGTACCACACCACCGTCGCCACCACACCACCGTCACCTGGGGTTCCAAAATCGAACCCGGCAACAATAGGCAATGACTACGATAATCGGTGGTTAACAAAGGTGAACGTAAACTGGCGTACACGCTTGAAGAAAACAACATGTTTGAGGAAAAAGTAAAAGTAGTAGAAGAAGACAGCTGGGATTAGCATCTTAAACGATGGGCCAGGAGAAAGACACGTGTCAACTGCCAAGGACACGTGCTGCCATATATGATGAAATAAAAGGTATAACAGCAGAACCACAACTTACAACTCCTTATGCTGCAACTCCCCCGTAAATGTAATATTATAAATTGGTAGCTTAAGTTGAAATAATTGTACAATTCAACAAAGTCACTTCTCTATTTATCATATAAACCATACATTACATACATGATAAAAGAAGAATGATAGTATAGCTTATCTATCCATTATGATTGCTTAGACTATAACAATTGGCATTCTCAAAATTGCAATCTTGAGATTTTGAGAATAAAAAAAAAAAGGAGTAAAGGGGGCAATCTCGATCGGAATGGCAAACCAGATTGCAAACCCAATTTGTTTGTCTCATTCACACATGTCACATTTCCATTGATAATTTTGATTTTTTCTTTTTAATTCATAACAATTATTTATATATATATATTTTGGTTTTTGTTTTATAACTTATTATATTTGACTTTTTAAAAAAATCTAAAAACACAGTCTTGCTTAGTTTTTTTTTGTGTGAGCATTCCGGTATAAATTTGGTAAAAAATGGAGTTTGTTTAAAACATATTTTTTATATAAAATTTTAATTTTAACCATTATTGAATTATCTTATTTGAACCACTAGTTTTCTATTGGTTAGTAAATTTTTTGGATAAGATTTATAATCTAAAAATCAAACATTATATAGTTAATCAAAACTAATTATAAATTGAATTTATTTAATAAAAAAAGGATGAGATTGAGTTGGAGTAAAAGATTAGAGTGAGTTAAACTTTATAAATTAAAGAGAGAAAAATTAGTTTTATAATGTGAGATTGAGATTGTGAGATTGTTGATGAAGATACTCTTTTATTAAACTCAACTTCTTTATGAGCTTTTCATCTCATACATGATGAAAAAAATAAATAAAAAATATATAGAATACATAACAATACATGCACATTTACAAAATAAAAAATAAAAAAAGTTATTGGAATCAACAGGATTCCATTCAACCAATCCCGTCAAATATAGACCAATGGACCGATACCAAATAAGGTGAAGACAGGCGTGTCTTCCAACTCACTCACTCACTCACTCACCCACTCGTGTTCAAGATTCCATTCCATTCCATTCCATTCCATTCAATTCAACCCACCAATCATCATCACTCCCAAATCCTCTCGAAACCCTCACAAACACCAAATGGATAAACGGGCCCTCACGGCCCTACTCTCCTCCATAATATCCAACCTCCTCCTCCTCCTCCTCCCACTTCCCACCGCCGCCGTCAATCACCACCCATCTCTCACCACCACCACCACCTCCTCTCCATCTCACAAACCGCCGCCACACTCTCCGTTCACAAACGCAAACGTTCCCCTTCACCCGAACCCGACCCATCCTCTTCCAAAACCCGTATACCCAAAACCCCCAATTCTTTTAACTTATATTTTAACATGAACTCTTCAACATTCGAATGGCTATCATCTCTTCTCGAGCCCTTACTCGAGTGCCGCGACCCGGTCAATTCTCCATTAAACCTCCAGGTCGAAACCCGTCTCGGTATCGGAATCTTTCGCCTCACTACGGCTTCGGATTACCCCGAGATCGCCTGTCGGTTTAACGTTTCCGAACCTGTAGCCCGATTTTGCGTTAACCAGTTTTGCCGCGTGCTTTGTACTGATTTTCGGTTTTGGGTCGGGTTTCCGACCCAAAACGAGCTTGGCCCTGTTAGCGAGTCGTTTGAAACGCTAACCGGGTTGCCGAATTGCTGTGGGGTTATGCATTGTACACGGTTTATGGTTTTGAAACACGCTTCTGGTGATGAATTGGATGAATTGGTGCCTGTAGCTGCTCAGATTGTAGCGGATTCGTCGTTGAGGATTCTCGGGATTGTTACGGGTTTTAGTGGTAAAAAGAGTAATGAGGTTGTTCTTAAGTCGTCAACTCTGTATAATGATGTTGAATCGGGTCGGTTGTTAAATTCGGAGCCTGTGGATGTAAATGGTGTATCGATACGACAATACTTGATCGGTGATCGTGGGTACCCGTTGCTTCCATGGTTAATGGTTCCTTTTGATCAGCATTCGGTGAAGTTGGATTCGAATGAGGAAAGGTTTAATTCTGCGCACGAGTTGATGATGGTTTCTGGGTTTAGAACGGTTGATAGTTTGAAGAAATGGGGGGTTTTGAGTAAACCGATTAAGGAGGAGGTTAAGACAATGGTGGGTTATATTGGTGCGTGTTCGATTCTTCATAACGCGTTGCTAACGAGGGAAGATTACTCTTGTTTATCTGATAAGTCTGATGATTATTTACGAGCTAGTTACCACAGTGAATATAATGTTGAGGCTAGTTTAAAGGATGATTTAATTCAACAAAAGGGTTTTGAAGTTAGAAATGCATTGGCTACAAGAGCAAGAAGATGCCTATAGCCATGGAGGTCAATTTGCCATTCATTAACATTTTTGAAATAGATTTATGTTTTTTTTTTCCATTTTTTAATTTTGGGCGAAAAACAAGCCACTTGATATTGCACGATGCCTGGTATTTGATCTAGTACGTTTTGCCGATTCGATGAAACTACAGGCATTACGATTGATTAATTGCATATGATTTTGCGAGTGAATTGTTTCGTTTTTGTTATAGAACAAGTTAAAGTTTTCGTCGCTTGGTTTTGAATAAATAACTAGACTTCGTGTTTAAAATGATTTGTTTCACTCATAAATAATCAAATTAGCAGTTTAGTAAACAATTCCAAACTTATGCAAAACTAGTTGCAGCTATATCAAACTCAGAATATGTGACAATCAGATAACCAGTTTATCTTTCAATGAGTAGTTTGTGTTATGTACATATATGATACTAACTAAATTGCTTTTAGTAGATGATATGAAGATATATTGTATCATAAATATGTGAGGGAATAACCTATATGCTACAAAAGCCAAACCGATTATTATTTTTATGATACTTTTTAACCAACACTTGTAGCTTGTAAGAACAAAACAAAAGTTTTTAACCAACACTTGTAGCTTGTAAGAACAAAACAAAAGTTTTTAACCAACACTGTGGTGAGTTGTTGACCCAAAGGCCCAACGTGTTAATTGTAAAAGAAAAGAAAAAAACATAAGTGTTGCTCCGCATACCAAACCACGGTCACCAACTTTCTTTCTTTTTTATTTTTAACATTTTAACACATTTCATCACGTTATTGGTTATTGATATAATTTCTCTTTTCTTTTCAAACAATTAATTAATTCTATATATAATTCGAGTTTTGTTTAATTACTTTACTTTACTTTTAGTTTTTAAGAAAAAAGCTTTTCAACACAGTCTTGTATAACATTTTATAACAGTTTGGATATAAATTTTATTAGATACATAGTCATTTCAATAAAAAACAAAATGTATTTTGTTTAATGTGGTTTCAATATAATATTATTGGTTCGTAAATTTATTATGTTAAAATTAATACTTTCGTCACTATATAGAGTCAATATATTTTGTACATTATTTTTGTTCAAACGAGAGAAAACAAATTGAAAAGAAAAATAGCGTAGAGAAAAAAATAAAAACAAACAATCACCATTGTACCCAGTAAATCTCACAAATAAAAAGTTACCAGTAGTCTGTACTCTGTAATAGAGTATAAGAGAATGAGACGTAAACAAATTTTACCTTTATACATAAGAATTAATATGCTGCTTCTTGTAAGGCCCCAACTTCAAAAGTAGAGAAAAAATATGTTTATTTTATATCTTCATGTATTCATTAAAAAGCTAACTAAAGATGTTTATGCATATAATATTAATTTTCAAATTAACATCTTGTGTATAAAGGGTAAAATTCTGGTACAAAGCTGTTAATTTATGGGCTTAACATTATGCTCCTCATGTAGTGGGCTTTGGGTTTATAGTTTAACTAAAGCCCATTAACTCAAAACTTCATATCAACCCTCAGCTTAAAATATCATATTACCCCAAACCCTAACGCCGATACACCCTCTCATTCTCATTTCAGAGACCACTCCAAAAGCTAGGGTTTCCACAACAACATGGCGGCAGCTCCACCCAACTCCGTTCAATGCTTCGGCCGTAAGAAGACAGCCGTAGCCGTGACTCACTGCAAGGCCGGCCGTGGCCTCATCAAGATCAACGGCGTCCCAATCGAGCTCGTTCAGCCCGAGATTCTCCGTTACAAGGCCTTCGAACCGATCCTCCTTCTCGGCCGCCACAAGTTCGCTGGCGTTGACATGAGGATCCGCGTCAAAGGTGGAGGTCACACCTCTCAGATCTACGCTATTCGCCAGAGTATCTCCAAGGCGCTTGTGGCGTACTACCAGAAGTTTGTTGATGAAGAACAGAAGAAGGAGATAAAGGATATTTTGGTCAGGTATGATAGGACTTTGCTTGTGGCTGATCCCAGACGTTGTGAGCCGAAGAAGTTTGGAGGACGTGGTGCTCGTGCTAGGTTCCAGAAGTCTTACCGTTAAACAAAGAGTAATTGTTTTGTTTTTGTTGGTTTATCTTTTATTATTATGTTTTGTTGCGTTGAGTAATTTGAGACTTGATGGTGTTTAATTTTGTTAGACTGTTGTTTTGGTTTTCTATGGCTGCTTGTTTTGGTTACATCTGGAATCTGCTATTTTAAAAATGGTTATGGATTATAATGTTGCAATTGGTTTGGTTTTTTGTTATTTGTTTCTTGATTTGACTTATTTATCTTTCTAGGATGTTAGAACACACTAGTTTATTTTGTGCTTTAGATGATACTTGCATTGTGCGTGATTAGTTTTTGTTTATCTTTCTAGTCTGTTAGAACAATAGAGGTTTATTAATTTAAAAAGGCATAGTTAGGTTGTTGTAGTAGTGGTATATATGGATAACTATTTTTAACCATACTTAAAAGTTAAAACTAAAATTTATGTATTTGCATAAGATGAATTTTTAGGTGTGTTAGGTGTTTTTTTTTAAAAAAGTGGGTTTAGGTGGTTGAGTAGAGTAAGTGGAATTAGGTAATTTGCTATCTCAGATAGCGGATTACACCCACATGTCAGCTTTTTATCCACGTGTTTGTATGACGGTATCAAATTGTTTTGCATGTATCGTCTATGCTAACGTTGTGTAACATTTGGAGGCCGCTATTTTAGATAGAGGTTTCTACATGTCTCACCATGTTGATGTAGACAACACTTGTTGAACAATTGGATGACGTGGATAGTAAGCTGACATGTACTGGTAATCCGCCGATTGCAAATTACCTAAAACCACTTAAATTCTAGCGAACCACCTAAAATCATTTTTTTAAAACCTGTGTGGGTACCGAAATGAATCTTGTCTGGGTCTCGACTCTAGGCCTTTTAGGTTTGGATTTGGTGCCGTGTTGCACAACTGCTTAATATGATGGTCGTAGTGTTGTACAAAGTGTACATGCAACGGGCATAAAGAAACTTGATGTGTAGCAATGAAGTGCTTTGGCAGGTTTTGTGCATTAAGAAGTTGCATGCATGGGTTTTTAGGATGTATATTTAGGTTAGTTATAATTCTTGGCCAATTGAGCAGGTTTTTGTTACGGGCTAATGAGTCAGGTCAGAAATGGCGGTATTAAATAGTGGTCATTTTGGTTTTGGCATCGAATAAGTTTTTGACAAAATGATGTGGTTTGGAACAAGCAGGTTATAAATGGTTTTATGCTAATGAAAATTTAGTTTATAACAAGTCATCAGAAAAATTAGGAATTTTACGTAGTTATCAAAAGCAACAAGCGATCGAAAGCGTTGATTAAAAAGCGCAAAAAAACGTCTGATTTTTTTTTTAAAAAAGCGCGCATTTAAAAAGCGCATTGAAAAATAGAACTACAACCCGAACCTATTATAATAAATGGGTTGTGCAAACTTTGCAGATTGCAAAACAAGTTTAAACAATTGTATTTTTTTTATTGTAAAATTAATTTATACTACAGCATGAACATTGGTTATATTAGCGGTGATAAACTAATGAAAGGTTATATCATTTTATATTAAATTACTTTGAAAGCTTAACTTAAAATTGAACTTGGCTGCTAGGTATGTGAACACAAAGAAATAAAATTTGAATTAAAGAACGATTAATTAAATGTTGGTTAATAAAAAATGGAGATTGGTAAATTTAGTTAAAACGTTTTTAATATTCTGGTTTTTTGGTACCACGTCTAGAACTGTCGGTTTTACCAGAAACCGAACTGAGAATCCTTTAATGAAAATTTTGAGAACCGAGAACCGTAAGGTAACACTCATTTACGGTTCTGAGGCACCGATGGTTCTGAACCGTTTTTTGCTCACCCATACTCAAAACTGGATTGTTCATCCACATATTGGGTTATGTTACAGTTCTCTCTCAAAAGGTTATTTGTTGTAGCAAGCTGAGATCTGTTTTTTTTCTTTTCTTTTCAAGAGGAGGTAGTGGCTTGGCTTGTTGTTCGTTATGTTTCGATTTTCGATGTAATAAATAGTATTAATTTATAGTAAGAGAATCATGTACATAGAGGTGCGATATGATATAATTTAACAAGGATAAAATGAACCGATGTTCTGCTAGATAACCATAACAAAAAATGGTCTTTAGAGCTATTTGGGCCAATGCGTAAATTATAAGTACAGCGAGGATGTTTATCATGAGGTGAACCGGACGTTCGGCCCAAGCATGTTCGATTAACCGAAGAGAAACAGCATGAATAGGTGACAAGTAATAACGGGCCTGGGGGTTGTTGGTCTTAATTCCAGTCCTCGAGTCAACAAGGCGGGTTGGGCTGAACCATCAAGCCTATGATGGATTTGTGTTTTGTTTACCAAGTTGAGCACGTGACTGAGTTTACATGGAATAAATTATTTGGTGAACAAGTTGAGCCAATGACTTGGACAACATATGAGTTTAAAACTAAGTTTTCGGGTTGACCCAAAACCTAGAATTCGGACCCAAGAACCAACCTGAATTACTTCGGTTCAGGTTAGTATTTTCTTGGGTTCGAGTTTCTTGGGTCAGGTTGGTTTGGGTTCATGTACGAGTTTTCTTGGGTTGGGTTTCATGTTACGAGTAAAAGTGGCAGCCCAACTTTCAACGATTATAAATAAGAATCACTAAATTCATTTTATGCAACTTTAAATCTTCTAATATTTTTTAACTCATAATATTCACTATTATTTGAACATGGTTTTAATGTTAGTATGTATTTTTCATTTTCCTAACAATTACATTCATATGAAATAAACAAGTCATTTTGTTATATTTAAATTTTTGGTTTTTATGTTACTTGATTATACAATTTTTAATTGTAAAATATAAAGTCAATTAAAAATTTGTCATAAACAGAATATTAATGACAACAAATTTATTATCATCGATCAATTTCAAATTGTAAAGATTCTAAAGATAATTATATCATCAAAGTTTAGGTATATGGTTTTTTGGGATAATCATGTTTTTTTTATAAACATGAGGAGATGTTCTCAAGTGACATCATATTAATTGATTAAAAGCTATTATATTTTTATGTGTATGAATATTTGTTTTATTAATATCATGGATATATATTATTTATTTAGTTAGTATGTACTTGGAGAATTTTTTTTTGTCGCACGGACAACTATATAGCCATATCAAGAGTTATAAGCAGACATATATGTTACTTTATTAAGAGTTACAAGCAGACATGGACTAAAAATTTTGATTTTTGATAACCAATGTATACGTGCTAATACAATCACAAATGTAGTGTAATTTTTTTTTACCTATTTGTAACATATTTGTGTAATCTTAATTATATAATTTTAATTTAATTGTAATTGTATTAACAATATGTGATCAATTTGTTGATTGTATTTCACTTAATGAGTTAATGGTCAAAGTTTAAAACTTTTAACAATTACCCGTGTAATACACGGGCCTCAAACTAGTTATTAAATATATTTATTTTTACCAATTAGTATTCAAATATGATTATGGTATTTGAATTCTCGTCTAGTTGGGTTTTCAAATTTAAATTAGTATATATAACCAAGCTTATGGGTTATCTCATTATGAGTTAAGAGAATTGTGTATTGTAATTTTCGAGCTAATAAGAATTACAAATATCGAGCTTATAATATAATTTTTTGTTTTTGTGTTTATCAATCCTGGTCATCAAACTTCAGTTGTCTCATTAAATAAAATCGGCTTGGATTATATAATATAAAATCAAAGGTTCAGCCGGGTCAGGGCCGTCTCCGAGAATTTAAATACATCGGCCGAGCCAAAATAAAAAGGTCCGTAGACCTTAACGAAAATTTTTTATTCGGTAGCGTAAATGTATAAAACTTTTATCGACCGCTTTATTATAAACATAAACCATTTTGAGCATGTCATTATCTCATAAACAATTACAAATTACCTTATTTTTAATATCAAAAACATATATATGTAATATGTATAGAAAAAGTTTGTGCCCTCGAAACTTATGTACCCTGGCCGATGGTGCGGTTCGCACACCCTACGAGCCTCCGGGTTAAGTATAAGTTAGGTATGGTCTCGTTAATCGGCACATACGTACGTGTTACATGTATATACTTACATGTAAGTTTACACTAAACTAAAGTGTAGCAAGCATAAATGGGCTAGTTTTATGACGATGAATATTGGTCCACAACTTCACATTTGGGCCGATCACATGTTATGACTAGATAAACATTTGGGCCATGATTATGTGATTGCCCATTAGTACACGTATGCAAACGTGTAGACGAGTAAAACATACTTAAACTCTACTTTAACATTCATTTATCTTGTTTTATTGTACAATAAGATGTCAACCTCGGTGAGATTAGATAACCGAGGTTAGATAAGTACTTACAATAATAAAACAAAAACGTATCAAACATTATTCTTATTATAACGATTTCCTTTTATTAACTTGAGAAAAACATATTTCAATTTTCAGTCGTATCTTTTTTTACTAAAAACTCTATAACATATATGCTTGGTTATTAGTACATTATCGACTTGCTGATTAAGATTAATATTGTTTCCCAAACATCTAACGACTGTATATGCATGTTATAGTCGTGATCTAGACTTGAAATGACCTGATAAACGTTACATACAGTTTAACCTTCTGCCAGACTACAAGACTCGATCCGATTTTGAACATAAGATATTATATATTAATAGATAGCGTACATGGCATAATTTTTTAAACGAACATCTATCTATTTATTAACACGAGTGTGTTTCCGAAAAATTAAAACAGGCGCTAATATATGAATTGCATGTTTCATTATTTCACGACACCACACACACACTCTGTTTTTCTCATGCTCTCTCGTCAACACAAGTCCGATTGTTGATTCAACGCGAGTCACCTCAGATTATTCACGGAGAATGCGGTTATCAATGACGTCACCCGACGCGGTAATGATATTTCCTTATTGCGGTTGATTTATACTTAATTCCTGTTTAGGTATGTTAAACATAATGTATGTCCATACATACTACATATGTTAAGTAGGAATTCGGAAAATAGATGAATATAGAGGTGATTTGGTAGCTTAATTGACCGTGAATGATGTCCGTACATACGTATACGTCCGCACATACTCCATATGTTAAGCTGAAATTCGGAAATTAGATGAATACAGAGGTTATTTGGTAGCTTAATTGACAGTGAAATTCGGAAATATAGACTTGTATATCATGGGGGTGTTTGGCCTAGCTTTTTTAACCAAGCTTATAGCTGTTTTTTTTACAAAATAAACTTAATTTGGTGTTTGGTAATTTGAAGAAACTTGTTTGAAGAAGGTTTTTTAGCTTATTTGAAGAAGCTTATTTGTGTAAGAATATAAGCATAAGCCGAAAAATAAAGGCTAGGCCCCCCATTTTTATGTTTGTTTTCCATTGTGTAAATCATCAACCTAAGAAAAGCTCACCTTGGGTGGATCGGTTCTTGCTTATGTTATAAATTTTTTAACCGACAACAAGATCATCCATTTATCTTATCTTTCGATTATTTAAGTTCGGTCGTTTGATTTACCGCACCTGTCTCGAAATACGTATCAAGAGCTAAAGTCGAATCTTATGATTCAACTTTGCTCTTGATAATTGGGTTTTATTTCAGCTATTATTCGAACCGAGACGTTAAAACCCATTGAAGTTTTGAAAAAAGAGTTTGAAGACCTTGGAAATAAAGTTGGAATTAACCGTGCTAGAAGTTCGTCTTTGAAGATCCCCGTGTTTCGGGACCGTTCCGCCATACGCCGAAATTCCGGTGAGCCTACGGTTCTTCTCCGAAGTTGGAGATGTAAAAATCAAACACCGATGAGTGTCGGTTATCTCTATTTGTTCAAGGATGTCGGTATTCCGGTGAATGGTGAGTATTATAATTTTCCGGCAATGATTTTTGGTGGAGACCGTGAATATGGCGGTGGTTACGATGTTTGAAGAGTGGTGATCGGAATAACCTTTTTTTGGCAATAGTCCAAGTGATGGTGGCGGCGGCGCTTAAAGTAGTGGCGGCTGTGTTTGAATCGAAATCTCGTTTTTTTCCGGAAAAAGTTTTGACGGTGGCTGTGGAGTTTGTTTTGGTGGCCGGAATAGTGTAATATGACGGCGTAAGCGGCTGGAACTCGTCTTTCTGGCCGTGGCTGATTAAGGCGGCGGTAAAAGGTAGTTATGGTGAGAGTTGGGTAACAGGCCAAAGTTTTCCGATTAGAAGTGAACCATGGCGGCGAATTACAGGCGGAGGTTATGGTGGTTATTGGCCAAAGAAGGTTCACCGAAAATCGGCGCCGGAAAGGCGGCGCCGAAACCCTAATATGGTAGCTTCTTTATTCTTTAATATTGAAGATAAAAGGTGCTGCTAGGGTTTATTCTTCTTAGTCATGTGTATGGGCTGTAACCCATACATAAGATATGATTTGGACCAACATGAGATATGGTTTGGGCTTCTTGGTCATATGAATGTGGTATATAATAACATGTAAAATGACTTGAGTGAAGAAAAGGAAAGAATATAGAATAGAAAACGAGCTTAAGATCTTACGATGACTGAGGAGAATAGGATTGAAAATATAGCCCCATTCGTGAGCAAATATCGTCAACTTACTCGAGAACATGATGTTGCAACTTTTAAAACAACTTAGGCATTCGCTGAATTGAGTATATGTACTCTTGATATGTATATAGCTTAACAAGTTTTAGTATATTTTGTAATAGGTATCATCTTGTAGAAAACTGTATTTTGATGAGCTTATATTGTAAAATTTTAGATTTAATGCATTTTGGTTTATTTGTGATTTTTTGATGGATTTAGATTTGCTAAAACTCGGCAATGAAAAAGAATTAAATATAGATTTGGCACTAAATTGCAATTCATTTTTTAAATGAATATTCTTTTGACGCGGTTTCAAAACCGCATCTAAAGATGATTAATAGAAAATGCCACACCATTTTTTAACGCGGTTTGGTGTGCATTTGACGCGGTTTTCAAACCCGCATCTAAAACGAAGCTAGCTTTTGCCTCACTATATTTTGACGCAGTCTAAAACCAAAAATCATTTTCACCGCATCTAAAAAGCATTTTTCTACTAGTGTTAAGTGGGATTTTGGTTTGAAGACATCAGTGTACGTTTGAATTGGTGGTGGTATGATGAGAAGTTTAGTTTTGGTAGGAACAGAAATGGATGTGGACGGTACAATTGAGGGCGGTCGTTTTGGTGACGACAACCCGGCTGAAAGGGATTGTTTGGGTGGTAAGGAGGCAGGTGGTGGGGTTGCGGCGGAAGCGGGTAACAGAACAAGTGGTGCGATGGCGGAAGGTAACGGTGGCGCTAAAGCGAAAACTGATGTTTGGGGGGCTTCCCACGTGGTTCGAATTGATCGGAACTCGTTGCAAAGCGTTTGCAACTGAGACTCGAGTTTCACAAGGGATTCGTTCATCCATTGATAGAACTCAATTTCAGATAGAGTTTGAGCAGCCATGGGTTGGGGGATCACGACGGCTCTGATACCAATGATGTGGTTCCAACCGATAATCGATTGGCCTAAAGAAAATATGAGGAATCCAGATTAGCAAATAGATGGAACTTTTAGATAATTTCTTCTGCATATCCATTTCATAAACGAAAATCCCATATATAGGGTTACAAGGCAATTCACCACTACTAACTATAGAGATCATGGGAAAGATGAAACCCCACTTTCTTCCTTAATTTAAGGAACCAACTAAAAACATATGAAACATAAAAAATAAATATAGAAACACAAATAAATGTAAATTGGAAATAATCAAAATATGAAATCATGATCTCTGCCGATGTGAACATGAGTAGAGCACACATCATATAAATATCCAAATGGATCCTGGATTGTTATTATATGATATTATAGCAATATAGCTCTAATAATCTCAATACCTTATTTGTGTTTCGAGCTTGCTCTCATGTCCAAACTTCATTTTTCTTGGTTACTTTGAGGAACCGAAATGCAGTTTTATATATAAAAAAAACCTTCCGGTTTAACTGTCTGCCGGATTATGTATGTATTTTACGAGTTCTTAGCTCGATTGACAAGAATTACTCCAGATTTCTAGCAATTAATTTATAGTGTACGTAAACCGTGTATACTATCATGTATTATTGATCGACAATTTATAGGAGTACAATGGGATTAGTTATTGTATCTTCTAACTATGGTAATGTTATAAGAATGGAGTGTGACTAGCTAGTATATATTTTCACTTTGATAGTCATTTGCCATGGTCATCCAACAGTCTCTGCATTTACATTAGGTTGTAGGCAGTAAACACTCCTTTGATTTGTAACAATGTTACTTGGTATTTATATAATTATGTCTGTAGAACACAAGATTTGAATCAAAAGTGCACACCTAGCTTTTCATTTTATTTAGCTATTGTGCTTAATTAACTCTTTGGTGCTTATTATTTCAAAACTTTGGATTGTTACATAATAATTTACGTTTATTTTCTTATTATCGTTTATAGAAGTTAACATGCAAATCATCTAATTTTGTTCCTTTTCTTATATTAAACCAGGAGAATCATTATCCATCAACTTCATGCCGGTACCACTGCCTAATGAAGCTCTACTCTCTTATACTACTTCATACCATCCTAATTATACTTTCCCAATTTACCCCTACATTTGCTGACCTGGACTCAGATAAACAAGCTCTTCTTGCATTTTCCAATGTTAACCCAAAGCTGGACTGGACTAATTCTACAGACATTTGCACATCTTGGCTAGGCGTCATATGTGACGCTAGTGGGGCCCGCGTGACCGGTCTTCGGCTTCCCGCCATTGGTCTCATGGGCCCCATCCCACCCAACACTATTGGAAAACTTAAAGACTTACAAGTTCTCAGTCTTCGATTTAACTGACTCACAGGAACTTTACCAAATGAAATACTTTCTCTTTGGTATCTTCATCTTATGTTTCTCCAACATAATGACTTTTCTGGTAGCATTCCCAACTTGTTTCCTTCTCAAATGAACGTATTTGATCTCTCGTTTAACTCCTTTACCGGTCAAATCCGGAAATCTTTACAAAATTTGACTCAGTTGACCAGTTTAAACCTCCAAAACAACTCGCTTTCGGGTCGTATTCCAAATATCAAATTCCCAGGACTTAAACATTTGAGCATTGGTAGCAATTATCTCAATGGCTCTATTCCATCTTCTTTTCAAAATTTCCCAAATTCATCATTTTTGGGAAACAATTTCTTATGTGGACAACCTTTAAACCTTTGTTCAACAATCAACCCTGCACCTCCACCTGCCGCCGTCTCTCTCCCGCCTACTGCTGTCACTAGCTCAATGAAGATTCCACTATGGGCTATCATTGTCACGGCAGCTGGAGGCGGTGGTGTTGTGACCATACTCTTTGGCATTGTGTTATACTTCTGTTGTTTTAAGGAAAAGAAGAAATGGAAATCAAGCTGACAACATGGTGTTTTTTTGAAGGTTGTGGATATCGTTTTGATATTGAGGAATGTTTAAAGGCTCAAGCTGAGGAGCTAGGGATAGGTGATTTTGGAACATCGTATAGACTGAATTTGTCGGGGTCTGTTACGTTTGTCATGAAACGATTGATAGGTGCAACGGCGGTGGGTAAGAGAGAGTTTGAAGAGCAAATGAAGGTTATTGGGCGGGTCAACCCGCATTTGAATGTGGTACCACTTCGGGGTTATTATTACCCGATTATTACTCGAGGGAAGATAAGTTACTTGTAAGTCCAATATTCTATATTAGTTTTAGGATTTTGTATGTCTTTATATTTGTTTAGAGTCGGTATAATACATAACTTAGTACGTTTATTTTGTAAGGACAAAATGTAAAAGTTGGAGTGTCACACCCCGACCAAAGGCGGCGGAACATGCCGAGGTGTAACGATTGCCCATAGCACATGACACTATTAAAGCGACAATATTTAATAAACTCATTTCATTTCATAACATCGAAAATGTCACATAACAATATCCATAACAAGTCACAACAAAATATAACAAAATGTAGCAAATCAAGTATTGTTCATTTTTGCTAATATCCTAAAGGTATTTGTGACGTTTTCTTCAAGCATCCAAATCAACCAAGATGTAAACCTGTAACATTTCATAAAATAAAGTTTGTCAACACAAAGGTTGGTGAGGAATTCATAAGTTTGAACATATAGATATATAGTAAGAAAGATCCACAAAACTAGTATACGAAACAATAAATAAAAGCCATAATTTGGATAAGATCGCTAATAGAATTACGTTAGCGACACCTAACTATAAGGGGATACATAATAGTCTAGGAGTTAGTAGAATATCGTTAATTGCATTACGTTAACGACACCTTGCTACAAGGGGATGCCAAGTAGTCTAGGATTTATAGACTTCCACCAACCAAAAGCGATAAACACATAGGCATATAAGCATAGAATACCAAATCGAGCAATTATTCAAGTAAAGTATACAATAACGTTTGTGGTTTAAGACCCAAGTATAAAACATTTAGTTTAGATAAGATGAAATGTCACCCCCAAAATAAAAGATAGAAAACGGGGTATGAAAGTACTCACGTTCAAGTAATAAACTTGAAAGATTGATTATTTGGAGATTTGCCGGAACGGCGAGTTTAACGTATGAAGCCTAAATAAAAGAAAGTCTTGGATTTAGAAAGGTTGTCTTGAAGATCTTTAAATAAAATAATTGTTGCAAAAAGTAAACAATTAAAGTTCAAGGTTTAAAATGTAACTATTTAAGAATTTATAATAATAACCCTTTTAAAAATGTAAGTTTGCTCGAAACCAGGTTAAAGTATCTAACCTTAATATTTACTTAACCAATGTTAAGTAATAAGGTGGGAAAAATGCTAAAATGCAAGTTCCATTGGGCTAAAGATACTAAAACGGGTCTTTAACGAGTGTTCGGGTTGTTGGTTCGGGTCTTGACGAATGGTCAAACCCAAAGTCAACTTTCCAAAATATTAATTGTTATGAGATAACTCACAAAAACTTTACAAGACTTAACCAAGTATGTAGATCTATTGTTTAGAACTAACAACGTATGTTAAGCGAGTGTTCGGTTTTGTCGGTCCAAACTTAGTTATGAGATCAAGCTGGATCCAACATTTCCAAGTACTTAAGAAAATAATAAAAATCAATTTGTAAACTATTTTTAAATAAATATGCAAGTCTTGATAGCTAAAAACACACTTGTGTGTCTTAAGCGAGTAAAAATTGGATCGGTTCGGTTTCCATCTCACAACAAGTTCATATATGGATTCCACATACCCATATATCATAGATCTTGTATAATAATGTACAAATGAAACTATTTAAGTTCTACAACTAAAAAGTCAACAACAAGTCTTTTTAACAAAAGTTCGGGTTGGTTCGGTTTCCATCTCACAATAAGTTCATAGATGGTCTCCACATACCCAAGACTTGTAAATGTGACTAACAAACTAAATGAGCAGAAGTTAGGCATAAATAATATGTATAAATAAGTTATGTGTGTGTATATATATATCAAGAACTTGAAGTCCTCCATGAAGCCTTGCCTTATGACGTTTGAAACTTAACCAACCGGAGTCGGTGAAGTAACTAACAAAGGTAACAAGGGGTGTGTATTATATATATGTTGTACCACCATATTCAAGAGTTAGTAATGTTAGATGAACAAGTTAGAATTAAAGATAAAACTCAGTTTGACTTTTAGAAGTCAAACCTTCAAGAACACAATGAAAATAACCTTAAGATCTTTGAATTTGAGAGAGAAATTCGGAGTTGTAGTAGAGATTAATGGATGGAAATGGTGGTGTATAAATAGGGTAAGTTGAAATGATCAAGCATAAAGGGTCTTGCATGAAAATGGGGTGTTTTGGTCACATGTTTACATAAAAATAAGCCAAAAACGTGCATCTGTGCAGGTGTGCCTTCGCGCTACGTGACCGGATAGGGTGTCCCTCGTCGCGGGGCCCGACGGGGTATATTTCCTGATTTTCCAACTTTTCAAAAATGTCAGTTTTGGCCCACGAAGTCCGTTTTAAGTGATTTTTTAAGCGTTTTAAAGACCGAATTGAATGTTTTCAAGACCCAACAAGTTTAAAATGATATTACAACATAAAATCCATCATTTTGATTATATCCAAGGTTTCAGTTTACAAAACGGGTCGGTTTACATCAATAAAGTTTACAAAACGAATACGAATCGAGTCACAAAATTGACGAAAGTCACATGGAGAAATGGGGACCTTATATAAAGGATTCTCTCTCCAAAACTCTCCACAACAATTCATAATTCAAATTTCAACTTCCAAGAAAACAAAAGGAATTCTCTCTCTACCAAACACCTCCAACTTCATCTTTCTTTCTTTTTCTTAAAAACTAATATCCGAGATCCGAGTGTTGTTAGTGATTTCCGCTAGCTAACAACACGGATTGATCCGAGTAAAGTTGTTAAATCCATTCAAAGAGGACCTACAAATGGTATCAGAGCTTCCGGCTCAATTTTGTGGTTTTCGGATCAAACTTTTCGGGTTTTGATCTTAGTTTTTGATATATTTTAGGTTGTTTTTGGTGTTACTCATTACACATGGAGTGCTATACATCCCAGTGACATCCGAAAATCTTCAAATCTAAGTTTTTGATGTTCTTGGTTTTCGTGTCCAGGCTCAAATCTAGTTTAAAAACTCAGATCTAGACTAATCTATTGGTTTTTAGACTAAAGTCTTTTAGACTTTATTGTTAGTTTGGTTGTTATCTTTCCAATATATATATATATATATATATATATATATATATATAAATCCATTTGAACGTTGACAAAATTAAAATAAATCCATTCGAATCGAACGGGGCATTCCCTTGAGTAATAATAACCCTGAAGTGGTACCATATTCAAATGCGGGCTAACAAATCCAAAACTTGTCAAATAGCACCCAGCTGGACCTCCTACATGGTATGTTCTTTTCATAATACTGTTTTAATATGTAGTTAATAAATACTCCCTCCGTCCCTCTACAAGTGTCATAGTTTGAAAAACACAAAGTTTAAGAAACTTTGAATGATGTACTTTTTGATTAAAAAATGACTATAATGCCCTTAATATATATAAAAAGACAAAATTTAAGCAAGTTTGAATGATTGACTTATGTACGGGTAAACTTGGAAATTAGTTAATAAATTTTAAAAGTGGACATTTGTAATGGGACAAACTAAAAAGGAATATGGACACTTTCAAAGGAACGAAGGGAGTAACAATTTATAATAAAACCATGTCATTTTGCTAATGTTCATCTAATATTTTGAAGTAAAATGTTTTTAAAACAGATTTTAGACGATTGTTTAACCCATTTTACTTTTAACTAGATAATTTGAAATGGTTCGTGTTAAGTTAACCGGCCTGTCTAATAAACAGGTCGTGTTTTGGTTAACTCGTCGGGTCGACCTGTCAACATGTCGTTGACCCATTAAACATGTTAATAAACGGGCCTTGTTTAATTAGACAAGTTTTGGATTTGTTATAATCTAGCCTGTTTAATAAATGACAGGTCATCATGTGTAATTAAACAAGTTGACCCGTTAAACCTGTTTGATAAACGGATTGTGTTTAATTACTTGCCACAATCTTAATAACTCAAATGATGTCACAGGAAATTGAGGAAACTGCGGTAGAAACCCAGTAAGCTGGAATACCATAATCAGACTTGCCCTTGGAGTCGCTTGTGGCATCGCCTTCATCCACGCTGCTGGCAACAACGGACTCGTTCATGGAAACATTAAATCAGAAAACATCCTCATCACCCAACCCGGAGAAGCCTGCATTGCCAACATAGGCATAGCCCCAATGTTAAACTACCTAGACCCCGACTCCGATTCCCGCTGCCCCGTGGGCTACCAAGCCCCAGAAGTCCCACAAAACCGAACACACACCCAAAGATCAGTTGTCTATAGCTTTAGTGTCCTTCTGCTGGAAATGCTGACAGGTAAACTACCAATGCAAGGTCAAATGAACGCGGACGTGGAAATGGTGGAGAACTTACCGGAATGGGTGCGGTCGATGACACAGTGTAATATCCCGAAATTTTTAAGAATAAATAATTAATATATTATTTATTTAAGATGGAAAAATTTACTTGAGTTAATAGAAAATAGTAAAATAATAAAGATAGAATGATAGGTAGACTAATTAGATTTAATTTATTATAGACCAAAAAGGAAAGATGGGCCTTAGGTCCATGGGCTTAAAGGAGTATAAATACCCCTTAAAACCCTAATCCTTTCCATTTTCATACATCTCTAAACCATAGCCTACACCATAAAAACACACACTTCTCCAATTCTCGTTTTTGAGAAAACCACCCACAAAGACACAAAGAATCTCAGAGATCTAGCCGGTCTCAAATTTTAACTTCATGGTATATAACTGAAGATTTCCACCGATTAGATCTTCTATCAGAGGTCAGGAAGTCCGGTTTTTATCAGTAAAACCATAGCAGCTCAAAAGTGAACATTCCGGCAACTGTAGCGCCGGTTTCCGGCGAATGTGAGCTGATGGGTTTGTAGATCGGGACAAGACGGTCCCGTGGCCTCTTGAATCACTCAAATCGGAGTTCGTTTGATATGGTTTTAAGCCTCTCGAGTGATTTCAGACAAAAACCTCAAAGGTACGTTTTTGTTAAAAAAGCTTACTTTTCATGAACCGATTTACATGAAAATTTGTAGGGTGATAGATCGGGTCATGATTATTGATAAAGTAATGAACTTGATAGTAAACGGGTTAGTTGGTTCGTTTCGGGTAAAACGAGTAGTGTTCGGTTTGTGGAAAGAACGGGTAACCGAAGTCGGTTTTGCATGAAACTTAGTAGGGTTGTAAATCGAAACTTATTATGTAATAAAAATGCAAACTTGATGTTTAAAATGAACTAGGTTACAGCTCGTTTAAAGAAACCCTAGATCTAGTTTTGGACATCTTTATGGTCACTCGAGTCAAGTTTTGGCCGAAAATGGTTAAAGGAATGTTAATGGGTTAACACCAAACCTTAATAAAGTGTTAAAGTCACAAAATACAATAAGAATGGTGGTAAACGAACCAAAGAGCTTCAGATCGTTCGGTTACACCGTTTCTGTTCGGTTACATGGTTTCATTCGATTACAATAATGTGGTCGATTACAATACTCATTCGATTACAAACAAAGGACTCGATCACATGTGAACTCGGTAACACATAGAATTCGAATACAATGAAGTAATCAATTACATGTTGAGTTCGATCACATGTGAACTCGGTTACACATATAATTATGAATATGAATGCTATGTATAATGTATGAATGATATGTATGTATGTTATGAATGAATGTAAGGGATGGCTAGGTACAGAAGAAAGGGACTGAGCCCTAATAATACTCAAGGTAGAAAGGGATCGGACCCTAATAATATCCGAGGTAGAAAAGGGATCGAGCCCTTATAAATCTCGAGGCAGAAAGGGACCGGACCCTAATAATATCCGAGGTAGAAAAAAAAGGGACCAGACCCTAATAATATCCGAGGCAGAATAGGATAATGAAACGTAGAATTTAAAATAAAGTATGAAGGTAAGTATGTATGTTATGAACCAAGTATGAGAATATGAATTACGTAGTTATGAGAATATTGTATGTTGTATGATTAACTAGAACTCACTCAGCGTAGCTGACTTTTAGTATACACGCAGGTGAGTAAATTGAGGCAGCTAGCTTGAGCGGGCACATGGTGGGTGAATAAGAGACTGGCATCCGAAGACTCAAGATGTTTAAATGTTACTACGTTTATTTAATGAAAGTTTAATGTTCCGCGAATGTTTTTATTAACTCTGATGATTAGAACTATGTTAATGAGTAAATCCAACGTCCAAATGTGAGGCACCGGTGACAGGGTCTTACACACAGCAAGGGAGGAGGCTAGCTGAGGTGTTTGATGTAGAGCTGATGAGGTATCAGGCAAATCAAGATGAGATGGAACAGATGTTCCGTATTGCTATGGATTGTGTGGCGGAGGCGTCTGATGCGGCCTAGTATGCATCAAGTGGTGAATATGTTGGAAGGCGTGGGACTGATAGATCTGAATCCGCAAATGGGTCAGGTTCAGATGTGAACAGATGATATCTTGAATGTGCAGATGACAAATATGAACAATTATTGTTTTCTTTTGGTTTGTATCCCCTGACGTACGTACAAGGAACAAAAATAACAAACTCCAACAATTAAGAGAAATAACACACGGTTGAAACGAAACGTTACTGTTTTTTATCTCACTCTCCCCACATACTCATTTTTCGTTCTTACCCATGGTGAGAGATGTTGTCGAATTTAACTAATCATACATGAAAACGAGTACAATATTTGTCCAACAACTTAGTTTATTCGATAATTGAAAAGGGTCTTCGTACAATCATCGAATCAATTAAAAAAGCATAACAGGAAACATAGACTTCACATATAGATATCCAGAATGTCGTCTTCAGGTGACAATCATTTTTTTTACTCATATCCAACATGCACCCACACGTCAAGGGGCCAGAGGCTTGACGGAAACAACCTGGAAATCAAGAGGCACCAATCGAGGTGGTGAATGTTGCCGAACACTCGACATGGTTAGGGTAGTAGGCTTGGAAAGCATTGAAATCATCTTTGGCATGTCATCATTGAAGCATGAGTGAAACCTTGCCTTGCAATCTTCATGCTTTCAATATCTTTTCCCTTGTCACACATGGTATTTACTTTAGTGCAAAAGTTGGTTACTAAATATTACCAAGCTACTTTTTAATGCATTCATGACTTGTACTTTCACAATAAAAAAACCCACTAATTTGGAAAATGAACATTATCAAGAATTATATCATGTGAGTATCCACAACTTGACTTGTTATTAAGAATATAGAATGGCGATATAAAAATTTGAAGTATATACTAAAATGTAAGAAGTTATTAAGATTTATGCATTTCAAGTTATTTTTAACAATACATAAGAAAAAGATTTCATAATCGGTTGTCCATGTGATACGCTCACCGGTTGTCCATGTTGTCACAGGCTTTTTTCTTCAAGATGGATGATGATGGTGGTGGTGATGATGTGGGTTTTCGAGTAATATTCAAGTACAAATTTAAGTTAAAATATTGAGGTCATTTCGGGTTATCAAAGAACTCATCAAGGAAACAATATTGTTTTCGTTATCAAAGATGTATCTACACTCACACATTAACCACTTTGATAATTTAATTGAAGAAGTTTTAAATTATTATCTTGCAGCAACTAGAGATCTCGTATTCAAAACATGTTTCATTGACTAGCATGCCGTGGAGCAGACATTATTAAGCTAGACTTTAATAACAAGTTTTACTTGATGCTTACTAAGTTACTATGTATGAGCCGGAAAAAGAATTAATCATGCATTTGTGTATGTACGAAGTTTGTTACATTGATTGTTGGAGACTTGGAGATTGTTACTTTTAGTTGATGCTTATTGGCTAACCGGATACTAGGGATGAGATTGGTACCACACTGAACGGTAACGAATCTAAATATGCTAATACAGAAAACGATTGAAACTATAGATTACAAATATCTTACCGATTATTTCGGTTCAGTACCAATACCATTGAAAATATCAAAAAGTACCAAAATCGAAGTGTATAGGTATCAAAAGCATGAAAAACAGTCTGCATTGTTCAACATGGTATTTATAACGGTATTAAAAAAAGTGTTCATCCTTACTTTGTACTACAGACCGAATTGCATAAATTAAAACAAATGGTGAACAGTTAAATTAAAGAAAAGTTAGTTTTAAATAATGCCAAAAATGTCATACCGGCAGATGTCTTTACTTCACATTTTGTTAGTGATATAATGCTGAATATATATGTTTCCCTTGTTTATTTTATTTAATATTTTAATTGTTTTTGTTCGTTTTTAGTCAAGATTTGTATACTACTAACGTTTTTGTGTGTCGTAGGTTCCGGGATTTGATCGTGATTAAAAAGGGCGAAAAACGAGCTAAAACGAGCCGAAACGGAGATCCAGAACGTGTCAGGAAGAACCGGAACAGAGAACCGGTCAGATCGGACCGGTCTGACTGCCCCCCTTGGAGAAGCACGCCGCGCCGCGCCTAGGGGAAAGGAAAAAATCCCTTGGCGCGGCGCCTAGGCACTACTGATGGGCTTTTAATTCGTTTTTGGTTATTGTCGAGCCTTGTTTTCGCTATTTAAACACCTTTAGCTTAAACCTGACATAACCTGAAAGCCACCAGCCAATTTTGGAGAGTTCTTGGAGCAATTTTACGAGTTTGTCGGTGATTTTGAAGGCGAGAGAACATCCGATGAAGAGCTACACGTTCACGTTCGAGTTTACGGGTTTTATCATCTTCGATTCCCTGTTTCTTATACTTTCACCATGTTTTCGTTATTATTTGTTTTGTTTGATTTAGATTTTAATATGCTAGGCTAAACTTTATAAGCTACCTAGGTCGTGATGAACCTTAGTTCGATTTGATTTTATTTGGATTTTCGTTTTCGTTATGGATATTATGTTCTAAGTAAACGGTTGAGTTTTATTTAGTTGATGCGTATGATTGCTTGGTTTTGTTTACTTGAATTTATTGTTTCACATTTCCCTTGTTGATTGTTTCATAGGATAGGGTTTTGTTAGGTCATTTATTGTGTGTTCTTGACTAGTTTATGATTGATATCGATTAAGATCATAGAAACAATAAAATCAATTAAACAAATAAAACTGAGTTGCTAGTCTAAAAAGCTGTAAAGTGATAGGCTATTAATAGATCTTTGCTTGTCGGGATTGCTAGATTTAGTTCTTCGTAAGGAGTCCGTCTAGGTTTGATTGTCAGCTTAGTCTATTAAATTAATTGGGTTTGCTTTGCTATCTTTTGAATTCCGCGCTGTAAGGTAGGTTTTCGTCATAAAAGATACTTAGACATAAGCAATTAAATAGCCGTAAGGAAGTTTAATATAAAACTGGTGAGTCTTAAAACTTGTTAGAAATCCATAGGCGTCTTCTTGAAGTTCAAGGGTCCTGTTCGGGTTTTCTGTCAAGGGTCTATCTTTTGATCTTGGTTCCATAACTTGCGTCTTTCCATTTAAATTAATAACCGTAACTTTGGGGATTCCGGCCTGAGTAGTTATTTTAATCATCTGAATCAATCCAAGTTTTCTAAATTGTTTAGTAGTTAAAACTAATTAGGGTTTAAGTTTTATTAGTTAATTAATAAGTAATGATTATGTTTTATTATTATTATATTAATTAGAGTTAGGTTTAATTAGTTTATTATTAGTTTAATAGTTAAGTAATCATTAGTTAATTATTATTAGAGTTTTAATAATTAGTTTAATCCCCCTCAAATATTATTAATAAATAGTCGTGTCTTGTAGTTGAGTCTAATTTGCTAGTTTCGTAATTTAAAGAGTCTCGTGGGTTCGATATCCGGACTTACTTAGCTGTACTAGAGTCGACCGATTCACTTGCCGGTTAGTAGTTTAAGTTAAGTTTAAGGGTCTAGAGTATTACTTAGTGTCTAGATTAGTATAATTTTAGTTATTTATTTTATAACTACTTCAAGCACATCAGTTGGTAGCGGTTCAAACAAAAGGTATATTTGTTTTTTCCAAAGGCTCACAGCTAATGAATGGTTAACTCCGTTAACCTGCTGCTTACATAGATCGTTGAAAAAAATACACCTTTTGTTGAGACCGTTACATAGTTGAGATTATTTAAAACTAATTTTTTATTACATAATGCTGCCACATGTATGTTTAATAAAAACTAAATGTGTCGCCTAACGGATGGTTAACTCCGTCCGTTAGTCTAGTCGAGAGAACCTCCCCGGTAAAAATACATATTTAAATATTTAGTTGGGATTAGTATTTCATAATATTAAAGCCAACTTTCCTAAATTTAAATAGAACAAAATAATAATAATAATATAATAAACAAAGAGGTCAAGTTATTCTACAAATGGTAACAAAAATGATAAATGTGAGAAGTCATATATAATTGACATGTGTCAAGTGGGGACCAAAAGAAAAAGGGTATAGAGGTAATTGTACACATTTTATCTCTCCAAATGCAAGGCACATGTTAATACCCCCATCATTTTAGAACGTCTATAACTTTTTCGTATGATATTTAAAAAAAATCATCATAATAACAAACGTTTTTTATCTTTATTATAAGTATTATTTTTGTTACATAAAGTTTAAAACAAAAATTACGTCATTGTGTCTTTTCGCACGCCATTGTGTCTGTTTTCCGTCATTGTGTCTTTTCGCACGCCATTGTGTCTTTTTTCCGTCATTGTGTCTTTTCGCACACCATTGTGTCTTTTCGCTTATCACTGTGTTTTTTCGTCATTGTGTATTTTCGCACACCATTGGGTCTTTTCACTTATCATTGTGTCTTTTTTCGTCATTGTGTCTTTTCGCACACCATTGTGTCTTTTCGCTTATCACTGTGTCTTTTTTCGTCATTGTGTCTTTTCGCACACGATTGTGTCTTTTTTCGACATTGTGTCTTTTCGCACACCATTGTGTCTTTTCGCTTATCATTGTGTCTTTTTTTGTCATTGTGTTTTTTCGTCATTGTGTCTTTCTACTCATCATTATGTTTTATTAAATACCAATAACACCGTTGTGTAATAATAATATGTATAAATAATGATATAATAACAACAAATTATCTAATACATAAAACACAATGATTAATACATGTTACACAATAACTTGAAACGTAAAACACAATGGTGAATACGTATAACACAGTGACCTAAAACGTAAGACACAATGGTGAATACGTATAACACAATGATCTAAAACGTAAGACATAATGGTGAATATATATAACACAATGATTTGAAACGTAAAATACAATGGAAACATCATATTACACAATGAACAAAAAAACACAATTAAAAAAATCCATTATTTTTTTATTTTTATATAACAATATGATACTCATATTAAAGATAAAAAACGCTTATTATCATGGTGAATTTTTTTCAAAAAAAATAATGTCGTATGAAAAGTTTATGGACATTTTAAAATGATGGGGGAATTGGCATGTGCCTTGCATATGGAGAGAGAAATTCTAACAAAGGTGAGTTATTATCTTCATGTCCTTTCCATCAATTTTATTTATTAAATTAATTTCAACCATTCAAATATAAGATCAATGGACTGAATTCCTTCTCACTATTCTCATTTTTGTTGTCCTTTGTATTTTAATTTTACCCTAAACTGTAACACCCCGACTAAAGCGGAAACGCCTAAGTGTGACGTACAGATTGCTCAAAACACATGTGACACTATTAAGTGACAATATTATCATTAATTAATTTAAGCATCAAGTACACAAGTTTGCAACAAGAAATACAAGGGAAATACAAGAACAATTAACACTTGTCCATTTATTGTTGCAAACTTGTGTACTTGATGCTTAAATTAATTAATGATAATATTGTCACTTAATAGTGTCACATGTGTTTTGAGCAATCTGTACGTCACACTCAGGCGTTTCCGCTTTAGCTGGGATGTTACAGATTGGTATCAGAGCCGTGACTATAAGATAGAACATTAGACGTAGTGTTCTATTTGGTTATAGTTTATTTGCTTAATTATTTAGGTTGCATGATTAGAAATTTTATGAGCCTAATTTGATTGTTCAACGCACATTATTTGGTTATTATTGATTTGTTTATGCCTCATGTACGCAAATACTATTATACTGATGATTCAAGTACTTCAATTACACAAGCACACACAAGTCTAAGGCTTTTGCCTAAAAACAAATATTTTTCCAACATTTTCAATTATTGATTTTCATTGTGGTGTTCCGTATTTATTCTTCTTAAAGATGGTTCTTTATGGCGGGTATGTAGTAACTGTAAGGGGGACATGCCTGTTTTCCGAAACTCTTGACACCAAGGTTATTGAAACCTAAGGATAAGCAATGCGTATAAATCCCAATCAGACGCGGGACCCGGTTTCTTACTGATGTATGCGTGCTAGTGGTATAAAATATGAAAGGATGGAATGATTTGCTTTTGCACAAGATCGTGTTTTAAATTTATAAAAGTGACTTCTACAAAGACTAAACACACACAAAATAGGCAAGTGTACCTATCGTATATGTAGAATAGTAATGGTAAGAACCAAGTATCGATCCGTGGACACACAGGTTTCTAATAATAAATCGTTTTTTTACTTCAATCGGAGGTTTTAATCATTTTGGGGTTGATTTTAAACTTTTTATAAAATATAAATACTTATATATATAGTATATAGGTGACCGAGACAAGAGATTCTAAACGAGTTGTTCAATTATGCGAAGGTTACCATCTAAGATCAAGAATCCACTTCATTTTTAGCGTTGATAATTAATATGTAGACATGTGATAGACTTGCCGTAGCAATATATGATAGATGGCTCCTTAAACCTTAAGTGCGCATCTTCGGCACTAAGGAGATGGTATGCGCATTTTAAAGTCCACCATTTCCTAATGTCATACCATCTCAATGATGTCGATTTGAGTTGACAAGTAGTTTCGTAAAGTAGAAAGATTGGGATTGACTTCGATTTCTCAAATACCAATTCTAACAACTTCGGGTGGTTGTAGTTCATCACACAACCTCCCCTTGGTTGATTTATGTATGTTATAATTACACATTCCGTTAACATATGGTTTCTTTAACTAATTTGATATCCTAAGCAAAGCCATTTTCGGATTACCAAGGTTTAGAAAAATACACCATAACTTATATCTCATCATTTCTAAGTACAATATAAGGATCCATGTTTCGATAATGTATCAAAGTATTTCTATCTTTCAAGAACATGAATCGATCATAAACGATTGCCAATGATATTGACAACCACCAACTTTGATTTAGTGATTTAAGATGGTGAAACATTTCTCATCAAAAGATAATTGTAATATAACCATGTACTTTACTAGACTACATCACATGTCTTGATTAATTATCAAGTAAAACAAAGTGATGTGTAGTGAAACACACTTACTTTCCGTATCATTTTTTATCATGTTTAAATTGCTTTTTAGTTTAATTATTAAGTTTTATGGTTTGTTTATGCTTGATATTACAAAGATGATTGTTTTCTTGTAGGTTATGAAGTTTGGTGGAAAAAAGAGTTAAATTGAAGAGTTTAGGGGCTTAATTGTGCAACTTTCAAACTTATAAGTCAAGGCCCGACCCAAGCCCACATCTTAAAGGCCTTATATAATATTATATTAAGTTGATTAGTGAAGTTACCAGCCAATTATTCCATCATAATCCCGAAATACAAAAGAAAAAAACCTAAAACCCTAACTAGGGCAGGTTGCGATCGGAACAGCAGGGCAGCAAGAAAAAAAGGAAAAAAGGACGGCGGCTGAGGGGTTGTGACGGCTGGAGAGGAAGGATAACATCAAGGGTGATATTGTGCAGCTGCTAGGGGTCAATAATAAGCATAGATCTCAGCCATACTTGATAGTAAAACACTCATAAACTTTACTTGTTTTTCAAGAACCCTAACTTTATTGATTTGGTCTTTTGCTTTGAATTGTTTTGCAATTGATTGATTATTTGTCTTGTGATTGATATTGTTTGGATCTTGAATGAGTTTAATTATGTTTATGATGATGTTTATGATGTTTTTCTTGAGTATGCATGGCTGTCCAAAATCAATGAGTAGCTAAACTTGTTTGTTCTACCTAGGATAGATGATTGTTGAGTGGTTTTGACTTGTTTAATGGATTGTTAATGTTCAAGACTTGAATTATTGATGTAAAGTTTAACTAAACCATAAATTAGATTGTGTGTGATGGCTGTGTTTTATTTGTTATTACTTATAATCCTCTTGCATTAGTTAATTGAATTAGTTTTGATTGATTGATTGCTTGTTAGACTCTTGACTTGGTGTTAGGGTTTATTTGCAGGGTGTACAACCGTAGGGATAAGTGGGTAATATAATCATCTAAAATCAGTTAAAATACACCTTCTTTGAGACCGAGAGGTGATAAGAAGTAATATTGTCTCGTTGCTTTTACTTGTTAGAATTTAGACCGCGCGAGAGCGGGTTTTTGTCTTGTCAAGTTTGAGTTTTTATGTGCAATTAGTTGGTTTAATTTGGGTTAAGTTAAATTGTTCCTCTATCCTTGGTTGCATAGTATTCGTTTCCATTAGGCTAGTGTGTCGGTGAGACCGAGAGGTGAGTCGGTATTTGAGCACGTTAATAATTGTTTTTCCGGTTTATTCTTTAAAATCAACTAAAATAAGTTAGAGATTGTTAGAGAGACTGAGAGGTAATTTGACTTTCTTAAACAAGTTTTAGTTGTGTCATCTTTTATAACCGGTGTCTTGAATATTTTCAATCCGTTGTCTTGTTATTTCTATCAACATGATTCATTCCTAGGTAGACGTTTTTATCACTGCAGTCAAAGTTTTCAAAGTTTTGTTAAAAGTTTTCATTTAATTAAGTTAAGTAGTTTAATCAATTTTAAATATTAAAAAATCATATAAATAATATTTTGGTGAGTCTTGGTTAAAGTTTAGTAATTAAAAACGTTTTCACGTGTCTTCGAGTTCGATATCCGGACTTTCCTTATCTGTGCTATACGCGATCGGTACACTTGCCGTTTGTGTGAACTAGGATAGATTGTTTGGTTTTTAAAGCTTAGTTGCGACTTGTGTTTTATTTATATATATATTTTCGCACATCACAAAGCTTCTTCATAGATTTTAGATGGTAAAAGGAGTTTAACTCATAATGAGAATAATGATGAACATTAAGATGATTGATAACAACAAATACAAGATTAAACTTAGAACAATCTAACCAAGTATAGATGAATCCTTCTTCTTAATGATGGTAATGATGGTTGATGATGATGATTAGTGGTGATGACCTCCAAGCCTTCAAACTCTTCACTAGATCTTCAAAGTGAGTGTTAGTGTGTTTTTATAAATGAAAACAGGAGAGAACTCTTTTCAAGGCACACTTGATGAATGCAACATGAGCCACTATTTATAGGCAATCTGGACGATGAGGCACGACCCCGTGCATGATGAGCACGGCCCCGTGTATTTTTATGACATGTGCCAGATTTGTTTTGTCTTTTGTGTGATGTGGCAACGGCCCCGTGGTTAGTAGGCGTGGCCCCGTGTTGTTTAGTGACATGTTCTCAATTCTTATTTGTCTTTTCTGCATTCCCATCCACGGCCCCGTGCATGCTGAGCACGACCCCGTGCTTTTGCTTCCAGATTTTGTCTTTTCTTGTTTCAGAAGGATGGGGGTGTGTTTCTTGAGGCATGGGGGCGTGTTTCTTTGTTTTCTTGTGTTTTCTTCTGTTTTTCTTCGTCTTTTTGCTTGTTTTTTCGTTTGAGGCTTGGTTTCACCTGAAATTATGTTTTATTATGATAAATAGTCTTTTATGCTATGTTATTATATAGAAATTGCAGTTTTTTGAGATTATTTGATGCCGAAAAGATGTATATTTCTATGTCATCAAACATCCCCACACTTGAGCATTGCTTGTCCTCAAGCAATCGTCTTATAAATGTTCTCTAAAAACAGCAAATTTAGATTATAGCTATTCCTTAAGTGAGCTCCAAGAAGATGAAACAAAATAACCAATCTTTATGTTAGTGATAAAAGAGAAAAACTTCTGTTTTTATGAGTTTCCGTTTATGCAAAACGTCACGTTCTCACAATGTTCACTCACACTCGGTTTTATATCTGATGATACCTGTGATGTAGGTATGTGAACACTCTTAGCCAAAATGCAACCTGTGATAAATAAGCTTGTAGCAAGTTCAAATCTCCACCTTTTGAAGGGTCGCATAGATCAAAAGGTAAAAAGGGGTTTTGGTTTAGTGTGAGTAGGGATTGGTATTTTGTGGTGGTTTAAGGGTTAATGGTAAATACATCTTCTACTGTTCTTCGGGAGTTTGAGATGTCTTTATTAGTTAGCTCTTTTTTTTAGATGCCTAATGACTCTTTCAAGTTCAGATCGTCAAGACCAGTTTTATCGAGGATGTGGATCAATTCTTCCTCAATCCTGTTCTGAATATAACTTCCAACTCTAATGGATCGTTCGGATTTGAGCCTAATAGCCCCCACCCTCATTAGTTCGGTATATTCATGCTGAGACTGAGTTTGACTTTTTCTACATCTTCCTTCGTGGGACCAGTTTCCGCAACCTAAGCATCGTTCATATCTTTTTGCTCTTCTCTTCATTGCGTTTTTGGAAATTCCACAGAATGGTGGCCTTTGTTCGTTTTGGCGCCACTTTTTCCTCACCTCATTGCTAAAAAGAAATATTCTCTCCCTAAGTTCTGGAGGCAACCTAGGTTTTGTGAAGTGTATGCAGCAAAGGAAATTGAAATAGAAAGAATGCATTTCCAGTTCTTTAGGGTCTGCCGGTAAAAGACCAGTGTTGTATTTTACCGGTGGAAATGGATAGGGTGATCGGGTTTTTGGGTTTGTGGTTTTGGTAATGGGTTTGTGTCACTATTACCTTCTTTTTTATACAACGCTTCGTGTGGTCTTGAAATGAATAATTGGGACAAGTTCTAAATCACACGAAACATATGACTCACTCAAAGCTTCCGAAAAAAATATTTATATGGTATGAGGTTTGTCTCACAGTAACGGAGGAATTGGGTATTAACGCCATATTCTGCATAAATTTATTTTCAATATTACAAAACTTTTTCTTACTTTTTCACTTTTAAATGATTGGTTATTTGCAAAAAATTTTCTTGGAATTCTTTTTAGGTTTAGAATAATCTTTGTCTGCTGCAAAAATATTTGTTTTAGAGAATTTTTTATTATTAGTTGGGCAAACAATTGGTCAAGTAATTCCCCTCCCCACACTTGAATCTCACATTGTCCTCAATGTGATAAGATTCATGGAAATATAAAAAATTTAATTGAGTATTATGGGTAAAATGTAGAGTTACTTCCCTACGGGTTAACGAAATTTCGACAGAGGGTCCCCTGTTTTTCGTCCGTTTTCCTGTTTTTGTACCTGTATAATATAAAACTGCAAACGTCCACAAACAACCAAGCATAACTATTGAAAATTGGGTATGGAATCATCCATCCCTTGCCTTATCGGGCTAAATTAGTACCTAATAAAATGTCTTTGGCACTCATGGCCATCGTAGTATCCAAACCAACACATACACAAATAAACAAGTACGACGAAAAGTAAATTGTTCAAACACAAATAATAATAAGTTCATGAAGTAACACCAACCCATGCTCGTGCCCATGCCCAACTACCTGTGCCGTCAGTCATCAGTTACCTGTGTCCAGGTCACGCGGATCCTTGTTCGTTTGTATTCAGCTTCTCTTTTTTTTCTCCGTTCGTCTTCCATAATCATTTCTGACTGGCTTTTCGGGTCCCAAATGTGACCGCGGCTGTTCACGAACCTCCAAATTTCTGGTTCTACACCAAGGATTTGGGCTATCTGCAACTTGCAACAGAGGTTGAGGTCAAGAGCAATAGGTTTCGGATTTTCGGTCCCTTCCACATCTACATCATAAGCTTTGTAAAGCTTGTAGATCCATGCACCACCGACGAGTGGAGTCCTAGGATCTATAGCTATTGCATTAGTTCTGAAAAGTTGACAGAAGAGATAAGTAATGTTGCAATCAATTTCATTCCTTATGCAGTAAAGTGCCCACAGATCTCGTAAATTCACCACTCCTTTATTTATGCCACGTGCTGTTAGCGTCTTGCTTAGTAGCTGGTGAATATATTTCATCAGTGGATCTCGTAAGGCTGTGCTTTTCGATGTGTTGATGTGGTTTGTTTCATCCTCGAAACCCAACAATTCCCATGCTCGTGTCTGTGTATCTCCATACCAGCTATTGTCTTCCTTCTCAAATGCTACCTGTAGAAACATGAAAATGAATCTGACCTGATCCATGACGATGTTCCCCGGTCTTCGAGATGAACGAACCACGACTCGATCTTCTTCTCCAATAGCTTGAGATCTGCAATGGCTTTTTGGGGGTGTGGAGGTGACTGCTAAGAAATCTCGAGGATCTCTTGTTTACAGACACAAAAATGGTTATGGTGGTGGCTCTTATTAAGAACAACAACCCCTTAATAAGGAGGTGGAGACCTCCTTATACAGGGAGCCTCATGGCCACCATCATGGTACCCTAATGGGCCTAGCCCAATTAGGGTTACCTCCACAAAACCCCCTCAGCCCAATAATATTGTATTAGTCCATATAATAAAATAAGCCAGACATAATAAATTAAGGTCGTAAGCCGAGTTTAGTACCATACCCCTACAAGCCCCCCAAGTCCAGTGTTGCTCCTAGGCGTGCAAGCGTTTAGGTGGAGCGCTGGACTTCATAAGGTGTGTTAGGATATGAGGCGGTTTTTTCCCCTTTCTTCGGCCTTGTCTTTATTGTCTTTGAGTTTTGAGAGGTTTCTCCATTATGGTGACATGTTGTGATCCTTATGATAATGATGGTGCACTGGCATGAATAGGATATAGCACGCATCATAACAATAGTGGCGCGGGGCCTGATAAAAGATAGAGTGCGCATCTCGATAATAATGTAATGCAACTTGCGCGCGAGGCAGCTTACGAGCTATGAAAATAATGAAGCTTGCGCGCGAGGCGACTTACGAGCTATAAAATAATGAAGCATGCGCGAGTTGCGGCTTATGAGCTATAATATGATGTACAAGGGCCTCTTCTACGCAGGATAACTATCCCGGCTTGTCTTCAAAATAATAATGGAGGCACAAACGGCCAGATAATAATAATAATGTCATAGGTGCTTGTGCGACTCGTAGCCGAGCCTGCAAAAACATATAAATTGAGGAATTTGTAACCAAGCATGTGCTATTGTTAGCGTTCTGGGATTTGGCCGCGAGGATTCCACGCTTCCGACACGAGTGTTCCGTGCCTCTGACGCGAGAATTGTTTTCGCTTTCCATGAGTTCCACGCCTCTAACGCAAGTGTTCCGCGCCTCTGACGCGAGACTTCTTTCAGATCGCGGAAGGTTTCCTTGTTATACTTGTAGAGGGGGGTAAATGTCAACAGCTTAAATCCTTATTTTGTTATCATAATAAATATGACTCAAGAGTTGAGGGGGCTGTTTTGAAAATTTGGAAATTAATTCCTCCATCAAGACTTTGTTGTCATGTGACATGTGATGATACTGACAATGCTTACGTTGCACTACTGACATGCTATAATATTATTTATTTAGCTAGCTGTTTCTTGTTCGAAGACCCACAAATTTGTAAGGGATGCCGTGTCGGAGCAGAATAAGACCTCCGCCCCAGTTTGTCGATTTTAAAAAGTTACGTTGCGAAGATGTATGCGTTCTTTAGTGATCGGTGTTGGTCTAACGGAGTGTTGATCTGCGGTGCGCGCATGCATGGAGGCGGAGTGGTGATCCAAGGTCGCGTATGCATGGCGGCGGAGTGGTGATCCGCGGGCGCGCATGCATAGCGGCTGAAAGTTGAGCGCGCATGCATGTCGGGAGTTGAGCGCGCATGCATGGCGGAGAGTTGAGCGCGCATGCATGGCGGGAGTTGAGCGCGCATGCATGGCGGGAGTTGAGCGCGCATGCATGGCGGAGAGTTGAGCTCGCGTGCATGGCGGGAGTTGAGCGCGCGTGCATGGCGGGAGTTGAGCGCGCATGCATGGCGGGAGTTGAGCGCGCATGCATGGCGGGAGTTGAGCGCGCATGCATGGCGGGAGTTGAGCGCGCATGCATGGCGGGAGTTAAGCGCGCATGCATGGCGGGAGTTAAGCGCGCATGCATGGCGAAGGGTTGCGTGCGCATGCATGGCATTAGAGTCTTGACCCTCAGCACTGCGCATGCATGGCGTCGGGGTGTTCCTCCGATGCGGCGCATGCGTGGCCGGGAGAGTTCGTCCGCAGCGCACTTGTATGGCGTCGGAGTTGTGATCCGTGAGTGCGCATGCATGGCGGCGGAGTGTTGGTCCGCGGGCGCATGCATGGCGGTGTGTTGTGAAAATGAGTAAAGGACTTAGAATATATTTTCTTGCCTGTCTCCAACTGTGGAGGTGGTGTGGTATTTATAGTATTAGGGTTTCCAATGATTGGGCTCAGACCCAATTAGGGCCTTTTTGGCCTCCTCCTATTGCTTCGCGCCACGTGTACTTAGGACACCTGGTGCTTTTTCATTGATTATTCTCTGACCAAGGTATTTCACCTGACCCATGTGCCATCACGTGGTGGCACATGGGTTTTGCTGAGTAGTCCACCCTTCATTGGCAGCTGTCAACATCGGTACATTCTTTATTCCTTAAAAGATACCTTCTGGAAGGTTGTCTGATGAGTACAGTCATGGTTGTCCTTATCCTGATTTGGATTAGACTATTCTCATTTGTTGTGTTGTCCTTTATGCGCCTATCCCGGGGACGCGCAAGGTCTTCTCTTTATTCTCACGCGCAGATGTTTCATGCGTAGATGTGATATGCGTGAGCATGTGATATGCGTAAGCATATGTAATATGCGTGAGCATGTGATATGCGCCACGCGCAGATGTGATATGCGTGAGCATATGTGATGCGTGAGCATGTGATATGCGTGAGCATATGTGATGCGTGAGCATATGTGATATGCGCCACGCGCATAGGTTTTGGCTTTGTGTCTTCATGACATCCTGATTTCAAGCCTCTTGTCTATATCTTGTGGGTTGACCCGCCCCACTCGATGTTAAGGAGGGTGCATACCCCTTCAAGCCCCCCCAGTCTAATGTGTCTTGTCTCGCGCGAGCGAGGTAATATAGATATTAGACTTAATAGTTTGCTTTTTTAATAGGGCTTGTTTTTTTCTTTTTCTTTTCTTGTACGCGCGTTGCGCGAAATTCCATCCCTTTGGTTAAAACGAATCGTCAATGCATGTGGTTGGTTGGTGTTGACATGCATCAGAGATGGAGACGTTCAGACCTTCGTGTGCTCGGCGCCAGCGCGCATGCGTGATGGCGCGCTGCTGCTTCATGGCGGTGGAACTCATGCATGGTGGCATGCACCATGGCGGCCAGATGGTTATCCGCGGTGGCGTGTACGCGTGGTGGCGCAATGACATTACGCGGTGGCGAGGTTCACTTATCGTGGCGCGTATGAATGTTGACGGAATGTTAATCCGCGACTGTGCGCATGTATGGTGAAAATGTATTGAACCACGGTGGCGCATGCGTGGTGGCGATGTACTGAGCCGTGGTGGCGCATGCGTGGTGGCGACGTATCGAATCGCGGTGGCGCATGCGTGATGGCGGTGTATCGAACCGCGGTGGCGCATGCGTGGTGGCGGTGTATCGAACCGCGGTGGCGCATGCGTGGTGGCGGTGTATCGAACCGCGATGGCGCATGCGTGATGGCGGTGTATCGAACCGCGGTGGCGCATGCGTGATGGCGGTGTATCGAACCGCGGTGGCGCATGCGTGGTGGCGGTGTATCGAACCGCGGTGGCGCATGCGTGATGGCGGTGTATCGAACCGCGGTAGCTCATGCGTACCGCGATGGCGCATGCGTGATGGCGGTGTATCGAACCGCGGTGGCGCATGCGTGGTGGCGGTGTATCGAACCGCGGTGGCGCATGCGTGATGGCGGTGTATCGAACCGCGGTAGCGCATGCGTGTGCTTGTTGAATGTAAGGTATGCTTACACATTGAAACTTGAACAAGGTTGTAAGGAAATTATTTTTACTTAATCCTTAACAGTTGTCATATTTCAAGTTATTTTGCGATATTCTGAATATGCTGACACGTGCCTTGGCATTTCATTATTCTTCTTTTGCGCGACATTATCGTGCATTTATTATAGGGAATCATGAATGAGTTTTTTAGCCTTTACGTGTCAGTATGTGTTACTTTGCCTATATCCATTATAATCCCATGCGCGGCCCCGACCTGAGACCTTAACAACTATGCTTTGGCATGTGTTTTGCCTTAGTTGTGCTTGGGTATTTTTATGGTCCAGCTGCGCAATACGTAGGATGGATGCTATGAGTAATTTGAGCTAAGGCTCATATTATTGGGCTAAGGCCCTGACGTTTTAGAGTTAAAACTCGTCAACGCGTCTGAGCTTGGATCTCGCGCATGTATGTTTTACTTCGTTTTATTTTTAGTTTGATGTCAATACAATGTTGTCATATTGCTCAAAATTAATAAAGGGAAGTGTGAAACATGTATGCAAAAGGTAATAGAATGCATATTAGTTTGGTGAGGGAAGTCCATATTCTTGGTAAAGGTCTGTTAGGCTCTCCACCGCCTTCCTTCTTGTCACCTTCTCCGCGATTAAGAATGTCTTTTTGGGGTTGGGCGCGCATGCATGGCGGGAGTTGAGCGCGCATGCATGGCGGGAGTTGTTTCGCAGGGCGCCTGTTCATAGCGGCGGAATACATCATCCGAGGCGGCGCGCATGCATGATGGCGGGTTGTTGATCCGCGGGGTTGCGCATGCAAGGCGTCGGAGTGTTCCTCCAATGCGGCTTCCTCCGAGGCGGCGCATGCATGGCGAGGAGTGTTCCTCCGATGTGACACATGCATGGTGGCGGAGTGGTGATCCGCGGGCGCGTATGCATAGCGGCTGAAAGTTGAGTGCGCATGCATGGCGGAGAGTTGAGTGCGCATGCATGGCGAAGAGTTGAATGCACATGCATGGCGTTGGAATCTTTTATAGGTGGTGGAGTGTTGATCCGCGGCTGCACGCATGCATGGTGGTGCATCCGCCGCGACGCGCGGATGCATGGTGACGAAACCTTCCACGGGCGGTGGAGTGTTGATCCATGGCTGCACGCATGCATGGCTGCGGAATCTTGATCCTCCGTAGTGCCCTTGCATAGCGGCGGAGTGGTGACTCGCGGGCGCGCATGCATGGCGGTGAAGTCCTCTGCGCAAAACCAAAGGCATGGAGTTGTCTTCCGACCCGCATGGTGGGATTTTGCGGACGCGCATGCATGGCGATGGAGTCTTCTGCGCCAAAGGCATGGAGTCGTCTTCCAACCCACATGTTGGTTTCCGCGGGAGCGCATGCATGGCGGCGGAGTGATGACTCGCGGGCGCGCATGCACGGCGTCGGGAGTCTTCTGCGCAAAACCAAAGGCATGGAGTCGTCTTCCAACCCACATGTTGGTTTCCGCGGGAGCGCATGCATGGCGGCGGAGTGATGACTTGCGGGCGCGCATGCACGGCGTCGGGAGTCTTGTTCGCTAGATCTATAACCTAGATCTAGATCTGTAAACCAGATCTAGATAGATCTGAAGCTCGGAGTGGAGAGAATTTAAAACCATCACAGATCCGGAGGCTTGACCATCCGAATCTGGTAGTTTCTTTTTTGGATCTACAAATCTTTTTCAGCTTCATTTTTGCACAGATCTGGAAGCATCTTTTAGATCTATGGATCTTTTTGAGCTTTAATAGAACAAATCTTGAAGCATTTTTCTGTAAACTTCCAGATCTGGATTTTTCTTAGATGAACAGATCTGAGAACCGAGACGAAAATCGAAGGGTAGCTCGTTGCCGTCCCACGGATGGCGCCAATGTAGAAACATGAAAATGAATCTGACCTGATCCATGACGATGTTCCCCGGTCTTCGAGATGAACGAACCACGACTCGATCTTCTTCTCCAGTAGCTTGAGATCTGCAATGGCTTTTTGGGGGTGTGGAGGTGACTGCTAAGAAATCTCGAGGATCTCTTGTTTACAGACACAAAAATGGTTATGGTGGTGGCTCTTATTGAGAACAACAACCCCTTAATAAGGAGGTGGAGACCTCCTTATATAGGGAGCCTCATGGCCACCATCATGGTACCCTAATGGGCCTAGCCCAATTAGGTTACCTCCACAAAACCCCCTCAGCCCAATAATATTGTATTAGTCCATATAATAAAATAAGCCAGACATAATAAATTAAGGTCGTAAGCCGAGTTTAGTACCATACCCCTACACTACCCTTGCGTGGGCCAAGATTAATTGTTCTGTTTCTTCTTTTCTGTAAATTCCCATATCAATCCCGAGTTGGGTGAAAGACGTTTTGCGCCATACACCTCCACACCTGAATTCAATTGCATCTTCATCCCACATATCTGAATTGTTCATTATATTAAAGGATGCTAAGAATTCCTTTGTCAGTTCCGTCACGGCCTCTCCTGTTTGCTCAAAAACCCTCTTCCATGGCTCCGTCACAAACCTGTTGTATCGCTTCCACTGATTGACTAGGCGTAGTGTGTTATGGCAAGCATAGAAATTTGGTTCAGGGATTCGTTTGTTCAAGCAGCTTAGTCTTGCATTGGCTTGCCTATCTCTTTCATCATGTCCGGTGAAGACTAAAAATGCGTGAATTTCTTCCCCATACTCGGCCATCTGCAATTTAAACCTAAATTAGTCCAAATTCATAAAAAATTTCCAATTTGCTGAAACAGAGAGCAAAGCACGGTGGCGTGCTTTCAGAAGCACGGCCCCGTGCTGCTGCTTCTGGTTCAGTTTTCTTTGAAGTTTGACCTTTTGTTGACCACCACTCGTGTTGTTTTTGGGCACGGCTCGTGTTCCTAATACCGATTTCTAACTTACTTAGACTCTAACCTTCGTTTCTAACCGGTTACATCAATTGGGTTTAATGGTTTGTCGGGTATTTATTCTAATACCCAAAACCCGAATTGTTTCTTTCAATTAATCCTTAACCATCAAACAATCTACAATCTATTCATCATAATCAATCATAATAACCCATACCCTTTTCGGGGTTTGACCCGATTTGGTCGATTTGAACAATTTTAGGGTTAATCTAAACCTAGAATGACGAATCTGAGTAATGCAATTGTTAAATTAACATACCTTAGGTTTAGAATCGAAGATTAGATGAAGAAATTCGTAAAATGGTCGAGGGTCGGCGGTTTTTTTGTTCAGAACGCAGTGAAATTAGGGTTGGATGTGTGAGAAAGTAATTTCATTAAAGGTAAAACTCGTAACTGCTGTTTGACCAAAAACACGGCCCCGTGCAGTAGGAAGCACGGTACCGTGCTGCTAAGTGAAGACAGTACTGTTTTGTTTATTTTGTTTATTTGTCGAGCTTGGTTCGTTTTTAACTGGTTTTTATTTATTTTCTGGTTATTTTAACATGGTAATTAAAAATCCTAAATTTCATTAAAACATAAAATTAAAGACATAATTAAAGATAGATGAAACGAAAAGTACAACAACAATTCTCGGGTCCTAACACATAGTACTAGCGGAAACAACACGAAACGAAGTCGGAACTTCAACGGCTACCACCCCCGAACAAGTCCTAGATGTGTGGTGGTGCTCGTTTGGCTTCCAAAAGTTTGTCAAGCTTTTTGTTGAGCGTGACGAGTTCTAGGTTGAGAAAGTTAAGTTTGGAAGTCACATCTTTGTGGTGGCCATCCACAACATGGAAGTTCTCGAACATGAGCAGGTCGACTTTGTTAATCAGCTCGACCACTCGAGCCTCGGTTTGCATGTTGCTCTCAACTTGGTCTCTTACGATGCATTGGAGCCTCATGATATTTTCCTCAAGGAAGGAATATTCATGCTGTTTCCCTTTCTTCACTGGTTTCCATTCAACCCGTTTGCCTTCCATTTAGGTAGTTTTTGTTTGATGTGAATGGAATAGTGAATTTATGCATGCATTATATAGAGACCGGAAAGTTGAACACGGCACCGTGTTCTTGGAAGCACGGCCCCGTGCTACTAGAAGAATAAATGTTTCTGATTCAGAGAATTGTACGGAGTCAGCGCATATCATGCTGAAGATTTTGGGTGACCACGGCCCCGTGCTTAGGGAAGCACGGCCCGTGCTTTTTGTCATAGTGATTTTTCTTTTAATTTTCAACATGATTCATGATCCTGAATTTTTAGAGTGATGTTTATTGTAATAATTTGGAAGTTTGGTCATCTAAAAATTACTTTTCATTGAATAAAGATCCTAGAACAGTTACGGGATAAGCCCGGGTTTCCTAAGAAAAAAAAATAATCGGGTTAAGCCCGAAGTCCTAACACATTGTGCTTAATGCACTTTTTTTTAACATATAAAAACATAAAATTAAGTTTCCTAGAGCTCTCCGAAAGGTGCTCCTCCTCCAAATGGTCCTGGTGGTGGAAAATACATGAAACCAAGAACTTGAAACTGGAGTTGTTCGTTAATGTCTCAGAGTTCCATTTTCATGTTTTCCACTTATTCGGTGAGTTGCATGAGACGCATCTCTGCGAGGACATTCATTTCGGTGAGTTCTGTCACGAGTTCTTGAAGTTTCAAGAGAAGCTCGGTTTTGGAAACATGGCGGGCATCATTTCTCGGATATCGGGAAACGAGAATTGCATCACTCATTTCAGTTGGCATGCTGAATTATCAGAGATTTTTGGTTTTGGTTTCGGTTTGTTGTAAGGAATGCAATGACACAAGGTGCCTTTTATAACCAAACAGAAGACCGAGCACGGTACCGTGCTTTTAGAAGCACGCCCCCGTGTTTTTGCTCTGACAATTCTGTTACAAACCATTATGACTGAGATTTTTGCAGCGTAGATGCCGGCCCGCAATTTTAGGCACGGGACCGTGCTTTAAGGAGCACGCCCCCGTGGTTTTTCTGATTTTTTTTTAAGTATATTTACAAGGCCTATTTATGCGAAGGTCTTGGCTAGACCTTGTTTTTTTAAAGTCTTATTTAAAAAGTTTGGAGGGTTAGTACCTCCAAAACTTCTTTAAGTGGACCGTCGATGTATGGTTTTTATCGATGTCCATTGACTTTGAACTTTTGGCCGTTTGAACTTGAAATTTCGATGGTTCCATAGTCAAAAACTGTTTCAACTAAGTATGGACCTGTCCATCGGGATTTCAGTTTTCTTGGGAAAAGACGTAAACGAGCGTTGTATAACAGTACACGATCGCCGACTTAAAATTTCTTGTTTCCTTTTAAATGGGCGTCGTGTATTCGTTTAGTCTTTTCTTTGTAGGACCAGGAATTTTCGTAGGCCATCGCTCTCAGTTCCTTGAGCTCACGAATTTGATCTTCCCGGTTTGCTCCTGCGGGCGTTAGATCACAATTCACTGCTCTGAGAGCCCAATAAGCTTTGTGTTTTAATTCTACTGGTAGATGACATGCCTTCCCGTAAACGAGCTTGAAGGGTGTCGTTCCTATGGGAGTTTTGTAGGCCGTCCTGAGGGCCCACAATGCGTCATCTAACTTTTCTGCCCAATTTTTGCGATTCATCCCCACATTTCTTTCCAAAATTCTCTTAATTCCTCGGTTTGAGACCTCCACCTGCCCACTGGTCTGTGGGTGATATGGTGTTGCTAGTCGGTGGCGAACCCCATATCGTGCTAAGACCTTGTCCATCAGGGTGTTACAAAAGTGAGTACCTTTGTCGCTGATGAGGGCTTTTGGAGTACCGAATCTTGAGAATAACTTTTTCAGAAATCGTACGACTACTCGAGCATCGTTGGTGGGAAGAGCTTGTGCGTCCACCCATTTAGACACGTAGTCGACTGCTACAAGGATATATTTATTTCCGAATGAGTTAGGAAATGGCCCTATGAAATCTATCCCCCATACATCAAAGATTTCACAAATTTGAATGCCTTTTTGAGCCATCTCATTTTTCGATGAGATGTTCCCGGCTCTTTGACAAGCATCGCATGCTTGGATCAAAGCATGTGTATATTTGTATATAGTTGGCCAGAAAAATCCTGCGTCAAACACTTTCCTGACCGTGGTGGCAGTACCGTGGTGTCCGCCTGTTGGTCCTTCATGGCAGTGTTTGAGAATGTCTAAGGCCTCCTTGCCTGCTACGCACCTACGAATGATTTGATCCGCACCTATCCTAAACACATATGGATCTTCCCAGAAGTAAAACTTAAGGTCGGAGAAAAATTTCTTCCGTTGTTGATGGGTAAGTCCTTTTCTGAGGATCCTACAAGCTAAGTAATTAGCAAAGTCGGCATACCAAGGAATTTCGTCTTTTTCCTCTATCACTTCTTGAATGTGCATGAGAACTTCATGTGGGAAATTATCATTGATAATTTCCTTGTGGAGTTCTTTTGGAAGTTGGACATTCTAAACGTGAAAGATGGTCTGCGGCTACATTTTCTACTCCCTTCTTCTCTTTAACTTCGATGTCAAATTCTTGGAGTAGTAGGATCCATCGGATGAGTCTAGGGTTGGCATCGTGCTTGTTGAATAGGTATCGTATTGCGGCATGATCGGTGTAAACTATGGTTTTGGAAAGAACTAAGTAGGATCTAAATTTTTCAAAGGCAAATACTACGGCTAGTAATTCTTTTTCAGTTGTGGTATAATTTTCTTGTGCATCGTTAAGAGTTTTACTGGCGTAGTAGATTGGGTGAAAGTGTCTTTCTTTGCGTTGTCCGAGTACGCCTCCCAACTGCAAAGTCACTTGCATCGCGCATGATTTCGAATGGAAGGGTCCAGTCGGGTGTGGTCATGATTGGTGCGTTGACAAGCTTGTCTTTCAGTGTATTGAATGACTCAACACATTCCTCAGAGAAGACGAATGGTGCGTCTTTCTCTAGAAGTTTGGTCATAGGTCTTGAAATTTTTGAAAAGTCTTTTATGAAGCGGCGGTAGAAACCGGCGTGACCTAGAAAACTTCTAATTGCTTTGACTGAAGTCGGTGGTGGGAGTTTGGATATGGTTTCTATTTTGGCCCTATCGACTTCTAGTCCGTTTTGAGAAATCTTGTGACCTAGGACAATGCCTTCCTTTACCATAAAATGGCATTTTTCCCAGTTGAGCACTAGATTTACTTTTTCAGACCTAGCTAGCATTTTGTCTAGGTTTTTCAGACAATGATCGAAGGAGTCTCCAAAGACTGAGAAATCGTCCATGAAAACTTCCATAGAGTTTTCGATCATTTCATGAAAGATGGCCACCATGCAGCGTTGGAAGGTGGCTGGAGCATTACATAATCCAAATGGCATTCTTCGGTAGGCGAAGGTTCCGTATGGACATGTAAAAGTAGTTTTCTCCTGGTCTTCAGGGGAAATGGGAATCTGAAAGTATCCGGAAAATCCATCAAGAAAACAGTAGAACATCTTTCCAGATAATCGTTCGAGCATTTGATCTATGAAAGGAAGTGAAAAATGATCTTTTCTTGTGGCATCATTAAGCTTCCGGTAATCGATGCAAACTCGCCAGCCTGTGATGGTCCTCATTGGTATTAGTTCGTCCTTTTCATTCATTACGACTATCATTCCTCCCATCTTGGGTACTACTTGAACGGGACTTACCCAAGGTGAATATGAGATCGGGTAGATTAATCCGGCGTCAAGCAGTTTGATTACTTCCTTCTTCACCACATCTTGTATGTTGGGGTTGAGACGTCTTTGATGTTGGACCACAGGTTTGTATTCTTCTTCCATGAGGATTTTGTGAGTACAAAAGGAGGGACTAATGCCCTTGATATCCTTGATCTTCCATGCGATAGCCTTCTTATGGTTTTTGAGAACCTTAAGGAGTTCGTCTTTCTCTTCTTTAGAAATGTGAGATGAAATAATTACTGGGAGTTGAGAATCTTTCTCTAGAAAGGCATATTCGAGATGTTTTGGTAGTTCTTTTAATTCCAAGGCTGGTGGTTCTTCGATTGATGTTTTTGATTTTTCATTGTTTTCAATGACTTCGTATATCGTTTCTGATTCTTCGTGGTAGTTGTTATTGAAATTTTCATTTTCTAAAATGGGTTTGTATAGTGTTTTGTCTAAGACTTGTGTTTCTAGTGGAGTATTGATGGAGGAATCTCACATATAGCAACTTACGATGGAATCTATGATGTCAACACAATATAAAGTGTCATCGTGTTGTTGCGGATATTGCATAGATTTTCCTATATCAAAAGTGATTGCCTCGTCATTGACCCTAAGAGTGAGTTTGCCGGTGCAAACATCAATGATAGCCTTTGCAGTGGCTAAAAAGGGTCTTCCTAAAATTAGAGGTACGCTTTTGTCTTCCTCCATGTCTAGAATCACAAAATCTACTGGGAAAACGAACTTGTCAATTTTGACAAGCATGTTTTCAACAATGCCCCGAGGATATTTAATGGATCGGTAAGCTAACTAAATGCTCATGCGGGTGGGTTTTGGTTCTCCTATCTCTAGTTTTGCAAAAACCGCATAAGGCATTAAACTAATACTAGCTCCTAGGTCAGCTAGGGCATTGCTAACAGATAAATTTCCTATGAGACAAGGGATAGTAAAGCTCCCTGGATCGGTCATTTTTGTTGGTAGCTTGCTTTGGAGAACAGCTGAACATTCTTCACTCAAGGTGACATGCGAGAGCTCCTCCAGCTTCCTCTTGTTGGTCAGTACTTCTTTGAGAAACTTGGCGTATTTAGGCATTTGAGCGATAGCTTCGACAAAAGGGATGTTGATATGGAGTTGCTTAAAGAGTTCTAGAAACTTCCTATACTGGGCTTCCAATCGTTCCAGCTTCAGTCTTCCAGGGTATGGAATAGGTGGAACATAGGTTCGAACTGGCTCCTTAGGCAGTACTGTGCTTGTTGGGATCAGCCTTTCCTGTGTTTCATCAGGAGACTTTTTCTCCAAAGTTGGTGAAAAAACAGTGGTTGTACCACTCCTGAGTGTAACGGTGTTAGCTGTTGCATTCGGATTGGTGATTGTATTGCTTGGAAGAGTGCCAGGTGGTCTTTCGGATAATTGTCGAGCAATTTGCCCGATTTGGGTTTCTAGGTTCTGAAGTGATGCTTGTTGACTTTTGAGATCGGCCTCATGCTTCAGTAATGCTCCGCTGATATCAACAGCTCTTGAGTCGGCTTTCTTCTCGGCTTCATTTGTTTTAGTCATTAATTGGATTAACATTTCTTCAATCTTCGAGTAGTTTGGGTTTTGATGGCTGTTAGAACTTTGATATTGAAATTGAGGTTTAGGTTGGAAGGGTTGATTCATTGGTCTTTTCTCAAACCCGGATAAAGGTTGAGTGTTACCTCCGTCTTTCCAGCTGAAATTCGGGTGGTTTCTCCATCCTGGATTTTAGTTATTGCTGAAAGAGTTGTTCTGTCAAGCGATGAAATCGACTTCTTCCATGGCCATAATGACTTGTTTACAGTCACTCGTCTTGTGACTTCCTCCACAAGTGTCACAGGTAAGTCTGGTTTTTGATAGTTCGGCTTGAAGTTGTTCGAATTTTTTAGAAAGGGCTTCAAGCTGGGCTGTGACAAGAGTGTTGGAGTCAACGGGGTGTATTCCCTTATGGGTAGGTGTAGATCTTGGTGGTTTGTAAGCGAAACTCTTATTTGCGGCCTTCTCCAGGACTTCAAATGCTTCGTTAGGTGATTTGGATCCCAGGTCTCCACCAGTGATCTGGTCGATGGCCTGTTTGTTTTGACTGAATTGTGCGTCAAATAAAGTTTGGACTTGTAACCATACGCTCAGTCCATGATGTGGGCACCTTCTTAGAAGACTTTTGTATCTTTCCCATGCTACGTGTAGCGATTCATCATCATCGGTCCGGAATCCGGTAATGCTGGCTCGATATTTGGCAGTTTTATCGGGTGGAAAATATTTGAGGAGAAACTGTTCAACCATCTGGTCCCAAGTGGTGATGGAACCAGAGGAAAGAGATTCTATCCATTCTAGGGCTTGGCCCCTTAGAGAGAAAGGAAAGAGTTTAAGCTTGATTTGATCTTCTGAACAGTTTTGAATTTTAAAGGTTCCGCAAATTCGTAGAAATCGAGATATGTGAGAAAGAGGGTCTTCGTCGAGGAGACCGTGAAATTGAACTGAATTTTCTATCATATGAATGGTGCTAGATTTGATTTCGAAATTTTCGGTGATTTCGGGAGGAGCCAATCCATTTCCGTAGCCTTCGAGAGTCGGCTTGGCATACTGGCTCATGTTCGGCTCATTGTTCTGGGCCGCCATCATTTCTTCGGTTTGATTTTCTCCTGATGTGGTGGCGTCTACTGATTCGTCTTTGATTGCTTCTGCGGTTTCTGTAGCCCGTTTACAAGTTCGTCGACGAAAGAGTCGTTCTGGTTCAGAAATTAGAGAAACAAGCTCACGCTCAAAAGTAGAGGACATACATGACGCTAAATCAAAATTATACTAAAGTAAAAGTTAGTTAAAGTTAGTTTAGGTTAAACTATAAGTTAAGCTATTTTAAACTAAACTAATGTCTAAGTTAGTTAAACTATTTCAAAAGTAAGGTAAATAAAGGTTAAAAATTAGGCTAGCCGTAAAATTATATAGTTTAATATTCAGTAAAATTAAAGATAAGATAAAATAGAAGTTAAAAATTTGTACACTTATAGACAATGATTAAATTAAAACTTGGGTCATTCTTAGAAACGTACCGTGTATCCCCGGCAACGGCGCCAAAAACTTTTGATGCGTGCGTGCTAGTGGTATAAAATATGAAAGGATGGAATGATTTGCTTTTGCACAAGATCGTGTTTTAAATTTATAAAAGTGATTTCTACAAAGATTAAACACACACAAAATAGGCAAGTGTACCTATCGTATATGTAGAATAGTAATGGTAAGAACCAAGTATCGATCCGTGGACACACAGGTTTCTAATAATAAATCGTTGTTTTACTTCAATCGGAGGTTTTAATCATTTTGGGGTTGATTTTTAAACTTTTTATAAAGTATAAATACTTATATATATAGTATATAGGTGACCGAGACAAGAGATTCTAAACGAGTTATTCAATTATGCGAAGGTTACCATCTAAGATCAAGAATCCACTCCATTTTTAGCGTTGATAATTAATATGTAGACATGTGATAGACTTGCCATAGCAATATATGATAAATGGCTCCTTAAACCTTAAGTGAGCATCTTCAGCACTAAAGAGATGGTATGCGCATTTTAAAGTCCACCATTTCCTAATGTCATACCATCTCAATGATGTCGATTTGAGTTGACAAGTAGTTTCGTAAAGTAGAAAGATTAGGATTGACTTCGATTTCTCAAATACCAATTCTAACAACTTCGGGCGGTTGTAGTTCATCACACAACCTCCCCTTGGTTGATTTATGTATGTTATAATTACACATTCCGTTAACATATGGTTTCTTTAACTAATTTGATATCCTAAGCAAAGCCATTTTTGGATTACCAAGGTTTAGAAAAATACACCATAACTTATATCTCATCATTTCTAAGTGCAATATAAGGATCCATGTTTCGATAATGTATCAAAGTATTTCTATCTTTCAATAACATGAATCGATCATGAACGATTGCCAATGATATTGACAACCACCAACTTTGATTTAGTGATTTAAGATGGTGAAACATTTCTCATTAAAAGATAATTGTAATATTACCATGTACTTTACTAGACTACATCACATGTCTTGATTAATTATCAAGTAAAACAAAGTTTCTTCATAGATTTTAGATGGTAAAAGGAGTTTAGCTCATAATGAGCATAATGATGAACATTAAGATGACTGATAACAACAAATACATGATTAAACTTAGAACAATCTAACCAAGTATAGATGAATCCTTCTTCTTAATGATGGTAATGATGGTTGATGATGATGATTAGTGGTGATGACCTTCAAGCCTTCAAACTCTTCACTAGATCTTCAAAGTGAGTGTTAGTGTGTGTTTTTATAAGTGAAAACCGGAGAGAACTCTTTTCAAGGCACACTTGATGAATGCAACATGAGCCACTATTTATAGGCAATCTAGACGATGTGGCACGGCCCCGTGCATGATGAGCACGGCCCCGTGTATTTTTATGACATGTGCCAGATTTTTTTTGTCTTTTGTGTGAGGTGGCAACGGCCCCGTGGTTAGTAGGCACGGCCCCGTGTTGTTTAGTGACATGTGCTCGATTCTTCTTTGTCTTTTCTGCATTCCCGTCCACGGCCCCGTGCATGCTGAGCACGGCCCCGTGCTTTTGCTTCCAGATTTTGTCTTTTCTTGTTTCAGAAGCATGGGGGCGTGTTTCTTGAGGCATGGGGGCGTGTTTCTTTGTTTTCTTCTGTTTTTCTTCGTCTTTTTGCTTGTTTATTTGTTTGAGGCTTGGTTTCACCTGAAATTATGTTTTATTATGATAAGTAGTCTTTTATGCTATGTTATTAGATAGAAATTGCAGTTTTTAGAGATTATTTGATGCCGAAAAGATGTATATTTCTATGTACATCACTTACCTGGAGAGTTAGGAAAGAGCATGAACTCTATTAAGCCAAAGCATACCACTTTCAACGCCATATGAATAACAACTTTAAGTTTTCAAATGCAACCATGTTCTCTTTGTGAAAAGAATATGGTTGCACTCCTCTATGTTTTACAATGTGTTTTAACAGGAAGTCTGTACACGAATACCCAGCTTTCGGTTCGATTTAATTACGTATTTTTTACGAGAATAGTTAAGTTTTAAAAAAAAATATTGTGACACGTTTTCTTTATTTATACACTCATTTACGGTTTAAACTTTTAAAAGTTTGCAAAGTAATAACCGAATTTCAAACGATACCTTTGTTATTTTACTATTATGTTTTAGAATTGAAAATTCAAAAAGTTACGGTGTTACATGAATGGTCGAATTTCAATTCGATTACCTTATTTCCAAATTAATTTACCCTTATGTTTTAGAAGTGAAAATTTAAAAAGTCATGGTGGTTTATAAACATTCGATTTTCAATTCGATTTCATTATTTATTGTAAGTTTAATATTTTTTTCCATATGATTATTCAATAATTTATGAGGTTTTCGTTTATTGAAAGGTGAAAACTCATGACGTTTCATGGGAATTCCAATTTCGATTTCAAATTTGTTTCATGTGATTTCTTTTCTTTACTTGTTTTCATTGATGTATCTATTAGTCATTTTCATACTTACGTCCCAAATCACGCAAATTCTTCACGTTTCGTATCACGCCTTCTCGTTTTCCTAGTTGTCGCACTCAACTGGCGAAATAACAATCCAAGTTATCAAGTAAACAGCCTCTGCAATCCCGATCACCCCACGTTTGACCGCACCTACCTTCATCGCTATAGTTAATTCAAATTCAAACCCAGCACCATCCTTGGAAACGCAAACTAAACCCAACCGAAAGGTCTCACGCTGAAACACACCCTTTGTATGGTATGTGTAAATCCCACCACTTTACTTCCCTGAAACGTTGATATACTTCAATTTGTGGTAGATTCAATTACCACTTATTGCTAAAACCCACCCAAACTTAACGCCACTCGTCCCTCTGCAAGACCTATACCTAATCATTTGTCTCAATCACATGTTTGACCTCATGCTTCAAGCCTACTATCATTATGGTGACCCTAGCACACCCACCATACATTGGAAGGCCTAACTTATTTCCGCCATGCAATATCCTAACCCCGCATCCTTTGTCAACCCTATACGATTTTTCGGTTTTAATACTTAGAATTTTTTTATTTTTACTAAACTTATCAAACTCGTTTATATTTTCTTTTGCATACTTTTCTACATTTTTTTCTTTTACTAACACTTCGCGTCTAATCCCAAATCCTTAGTTATTTTAACCTTCAGTCAAATGGATTTTCTTTTAAAAAAAAGTTATCACCTCTATTATTATTATTATTATTATTATTAAAGTTATTAATATTACCATCATTATTAATATTACTACTACTATTGTTATTAGTACCATCACCGTCATCATCATTACTATTATTACGCTAATTATCAATATGGTTATTATTAGACTTGTTAGTATTTTTTTATTATTATTGATATTAGTAATATTATTATTACTAGTATCATCGTCACTACTATTATATAATAATATTTAAAGTAAAATATTTGCTTCAAACAAGTTTTGAGCCCTTTTGAAACTATTTTTTTTATTCAATAATATTTTTATTATTATTATGATTAGTAATATTATTATTACTAGTATTATCGTCACCTCTAATAATAATGTACTTATTATTTCAAACCGTATTTAAAGTAAACTTTTTGTTTCAAACAAATCTTAAGTCATTTTGAGACTATATTTCATTCAACAAGTCAGGTTATCTGACAATCTTTTTCCTAGGCCGTTGGCAAAAAGAAAACATATATTTTACGTAAAGGATTTCATAAAATTCTCAAGTTTTAGCGCTAGTTAAAAACGTTTTGCCTAACTAAAATAGAATAATCTTATTTCACCATGAGATATAAAAACACCACGATTTACAACCGATTTTCATAAATTAAAATATATGATATATCTCTTCCCTTCTTTCCCCTTCGTTAACGCCAATGAGTTTCGGCTAAGAAACATGGCATCACCTCTTACGTCAACCTTCATGCCACAAACAAACCTACATTCGAGAAGACAAGCGTCGCAAGCTACATTTACTTTTCTTTATTTTCTCTTTCACGTATGTTCCGAACTTACCCAAAGTGACTTTTACATCCACTTGTTTAGAATATTGTTGACGTAGTTTATTTTTGATTGTCCATTGATCTTGGATCCATATTCGTCCGTATTTTACGAAACGTAAATTCGTATATCATACTTTTTCGCTTTGCTAAATTGGTGTACGTTTGTTATTTCAAAACTTGTGATCTATGACCAAGTTCCCATCAACGTTAAATGGAAATTGGGACTATAAACATGTATGTGTGCATAGTTACTTAATAGAAGCCGTATTTTCATTTTATTTCTACACTTTACTATCGGTGACCAGTTCTCTCCAAACGAATTAGTATACTTAGAACCGGGACTGTGTTCCATGTACATGCCGAGTTTATGTTATGTTATATTTTTACACAAATTGTTTTGTTTATCCGTGTACTTCTCTTTCACTCGATGTTTTGTTTAAACCATTTTGTTGTTCTTGATTTCATCAGTCTAGAACAAATGCTTTATTTTGATTTCAAAATTTCAATTTTTTACTTTGATAAAATCAAGGCTACTACTGGAATGTTTCTTTTCACAAACTTAATCGGTTTAAATATTTTAATATTAAAATTTCGTTTATTCATTTCATTTCAAGTTAATATGTTGGTAAGATATAATTGTTTATTCATCTCAACGTTGCCATTGGTCACGTCGACGTTTTATTAGAGATTTTCATTTGTTAAACATCATGATATTTTGATACTTAAAAGTTTCGTTTATCTAAGCTATTCTCAAACCCAATGCGTTATCAATTTACATGTTCATATTTCGTAGGTTAAATGCCACGTTTACTTACCACGTTATTCTCGATCCCATTATTTCAATTACATGTTACGATATTCATAATTCTAAATGTTTCATTCTTTAACTTCGTTACCTCGTTTATTTCGTTTTCAACATCGTTTACTTGCTTTAGACACGATGGCTTTATTTTTTTAACTTAGTGTTTTCGCTTTGTCCTTGGCCTGAATGGTCTATCAATGTCTTTTGTAATGTTTTAACCCTTTTTATTCATTAGTTTTGATTTTCAACGGTCTATATGATAATTATATTTATTTTATCAAATGTCTATGTCTTAAAACCACACAATAGGGCAAGCTATATGGACCATCCGACGATAGAGGTAATTATAGGTCGACAAGTAATTATCAAAGTCCTCGCATGGAAAATATAATAAGTCTGGTTGTGTGAAATAACTCAGAACTTGGAATGATTTTTGGAGAACGGGGAAATACAATATGATAAGGGCATGGTGGATACGACGCTGGTACATCCTATACATAAGTGTCCTTGCCATATTTCATATTTGTGGCGTTCTCTCGAGTTATTCAAAGATCAACGTTATTTTATCTTAATATATATAATTGTTAAAACTTCTAGCAAACTCTGTATATTAGTTGTTCTCTTTTAAATTTTATTTTTATTTTAATTTCGGGACGAAATTTTCTAAAAGTTGTAAGTCCTGTAACATTCGTTACTTTTCAAACCCGAAAACCCGACCCATTTTAAGTTTTCGGTTTTTATATGTATTAATATAAATGTAAATCAAAGTACAACAATTTATAGTAATTACTCGTTCACTTTCTATTTCGTTTAGTTCAAATAACGAATCTCCGAGCCGTAAAAGTCGATAAAATAATCAAAGTTTAAATCTATACGGATATTAAAAATATAACAAGTTTTACCTTAGTTAACTATATCTATAAAGTTCAAGGTTCAAATGTTAAAAGTTTAAGATCAAATTTATTATGGTTATATAGTATAAGGGCTTAATATGTAAATTATTTAAATTATAATTAAAAAATATAAAACAACCATCACCCAGCCCCCCCAGCCCCTTCCCTCCCGTCGGTTTTCCGGCGACCGGCCGGCGGCGGCGCATAATATTTCCGGCGACCTTAAAAGCATCCAGAAACGCTCGTTTTAATCTCGTTTTAATGATTTAAACTCGTCGCACCACTACCTTAATTCTTAATCAAGACCTATTAAGTGTATTAACACCTCTAACGTTCGGATTTAAATCCCAAACCGGCGGAATAATATTAAAATCTCCATAACTCGAAATAATCATCCAAAGTATCAATTACAACTATAAATAGCATCCTAATCCTCTTCTAAACATGCTACTGACATAAAATCTCACAAACAAACTCGTTAATATCACCAATTCGTTATTATCATCATGGTTCCGGCCAACTCGTCGTCTGCCTTCATTCCGGCATCATTAGAGATAATTGACAGATGGATTTTCTTAGTTTTGACCCGTATAACGAAACCCATAACCTAAATCAATCAAACTTGGAATGGTTGTGGAGAATTGAAAACCCTAGGGTTAGGATGAAGAAGATGAAGTTGGGCATGGGGTTTATAAGTGTTTGTTTCCATTAGTTAATAATGAAAACAACCTGGTCTAGTGGTTGGGTATGCTGTGTGTGGTCATGGAGACTCGGGTTCGAACCCGGGTCACAACAGATCCTTTTACATTTTTTTGAAAACTGTTTTATTGGTTATAATAAATCAAATATATATTTATAAATCTTTATAAAATAAATAAAATTATTATTTTAGATTAACAAATGTTGTTTTAGATTTCGTTAACCTTTTCACCCAAAAAAAAACCAATCTCTCAAAACCCGGTTCATATTATATAACTAATTATTATTTCGTTAAACTTTATAACATGCTAACGTAATTATTTTCAAACTAAAATTTCCGTTAAGATCCATAACTTCATAAACGTTATAGATTTCGAACGAGTCAAGCTCGTTTAAAACTAGTTCAATTTATATTATATATATATATATATATATATATATATATATATATATATATATGTCATTAGTTAAACTTTAAAATTCGTTAACATATTCGTTATTCAAAATAAAATATACCGTTAACATCAAAATTTCCATAAACGTTATAATATTCAAATTTGATAAATCTCATGATTTAAACTAATATTAAATTAATAATTCGTTAAAATTTCGTTAAAATAATATTATAATATTAAAATATCAATCTTTATAAAATGATGAAAAATATATAAAAATCCCGACAAACAACCCGATTTATTTACTTTTATAAATTGTTAGTTAATTTTTTTTATTTGTATATTCAATTCTAGTTCGTGAAGTTCAATTGCTTTGGTTTCTTTTACACGTTATTGGTTTTATTTCAAGTTTGTCTTCAACTTCAAGGTGAGTTTCTCACACCCCCTTTTTACCCTTTTTAACTATTTTGGGGGTAGCATATATGTCCTATCAACAATTCAATTTTGTTTATTTATTATTACAAACTACAATTCGTTACATGGACTTGTGTGTTTACTTGCTTACTTGCTCAAAGATTACGTGCTCATGGTTTCCTCATTAAGTATGATCATACGCCCCTCTATGCACTCAGGACCTCGATGTTATGAGTGGAATAGGGACCCCCGATCCGAGTACGTTGGTTGTTACCAATGGAAATGACACTTGCTTGCGCTATTATCCGAGTACATTGGTGCACAATCCCAACTGGAAAGGACCTTACTTGCTCATTTACACTTGTTCATGGAATTGTAGATTTTTTATGTACTTATATCAAAACTTGTGTGAACTCACCAACTAGTCATATAGTTGACCTTTATTTTATATATATGCTACAGATACCTTATGTAGAGTATGCTGTCGTGACGAAGACACTAGAACTTAGGTTATATTAATAAATGGACAAGTGTTAATTGTTCGTGTATTTCCCTTGTATTTCTTGTTGCAAACTTGTGTACTTGATGCTTAAATTAATTAATGATAATATTGTCACTTAACAGTGTCACATGTGTTTTGAGCAATCTGTACGTCACACTCAGGTGTTTCCGCTTTAGCCGGGGTGTTACAGATAACACCCCGGCCTCTCATACCACCAATATTGTCCGCTCTGCCCACGAAGAGCTCACAGATTAGTCTTTAGTTGCCCAAAACGCGTTGGTGATTTTAAGAGGCAAGACATTACTTATGAACCAGTGATCTCTTTTGTCCACGGCCGATGTGGGATAGCCTAAAAGTGGGACGATGTTGTGTTTGCCAAGGGTGTTACAGACAACCCCCCTTTGGACTCATCGTCCTCGATGAGGCGTGTCCCAACATCCCGAACGGCACAAGAGTGGCTTTGATACCACCTGTAACACCCTGGCCTCTCGTACCACCAATATTGTCCGCTCTGCCCACGAAGAGCTCAGATTTGTTTTTGGTTGCCCAAAACGCGTTGGTGATGTTAAGCGCATTACTTATGAACCAGTGATCTCTCTTGTCCACGACCGATGTGGGATAGCCTAAGAGTGGGAGGATGTTGTGTTTGCCAAGGGTGTTACATAAACAGAGTAGAGACTGGGAGATTCCGCCGACGACGGACTTTTATGCAACGAGAATCGAAAGGGGTTCGAACCAAAACCCACATTTTCCTTAAACTCATAAACCGATCGAAGCTTCCACCACCGAACAACTCGCCGGAGCTTTACCCGGTTCAATTTCACCCCGAACACTCTGATCCTTCAACCGCTAGAGCAAAGACCCAAAACGACGTCGTATTATTATTTTTGGACTCCGGTGCCGGAAAATCAAGAAACTGTGATTTTTTTAACGTCGGTGAGTCGTTTGAGGAGAAATGACAGACGTGGTTGATGCAGAAGTTGCGTACGGTTGTAGAAGATGAAGAATTGATCATGGTTTTTGGTTTTCTTGCAACTAGTGGCGATTTTCCGACGCCGGTGATGAAGGTTTTGAGGTGGAATGGATCTTGATCTTCTTTGAGTAACTCGTGTAAGTGTTTTTGAGTCATGGTGATGATTATTATTATTACTAGACGGGTGCCCCCGTGATGCGTCGGGGAACAAAAATCATAGCAATCGTGTAAAAATTGTGGATGTTCAAGGTTCGTTTAAAACCTTGAAAACGTTTGATCCAATCATCACTTTTGGTCAGCTGGTTTCCAAATGTTCAAACCATAGCAAACGGTTTGGTTTATGGTTTATACAGAAAATTGGCCGTATAAAACTGGACCATATGATAAACTTATTATTGAAGCTCAATGCGTGAAACCAAACCAAGTAACGATTCAGTTTAGAGTTTCTATGGTTCAGTTTTGGTTCTCAATAACAAAAAATCGAACCAATGGTTTGTCTCACTGTATAACTTAGAAACCGTTAAAATCGAATTATGAACACCCATATGTAATATGTTAATTTTTTTTATTTGAAAAATTATAGCAATACCATACTCAAATTAAAGACAATAAAATGCTCATTTTTATGGTGCAATTTTTTATAAAAAATATTAACGTATGAAAAAGTTATTCCCGTCGGAAAATTGTTGGTGGGAAGTTATTAACAATTAAAATTAAAATGAATATATAGGTAAAGATAAAGGTCCAAAGTAGTAACTATTTTTTCAATTTACAAAAGTTGAGTAAAGTTGAGGGGGCAATGTTGTAACTATTTCAAGACATATTTTCAAATGGACAAGTTTGTCCATCTCTTACATGCTATATAAGGTGTACCTTATGCACTAAAAATTGTAATTTATTTAAAAATGGGTGTCTTAATTTGCCCTTATTTGGTGTATTATTATCGATTACAAACTTACAAGTGTTACAAAATGTTTTTATGGAATAATAATAATATGAAGAGATTGAAAAATGAGGTGATTTTTGAAGGGAAGATTGGGAATTGTGATGTGGAAATGGTGAGAGTGGAAGGTGTTTTTAGTCTTAGCATCTATAAGTTCGAAGATTCGTATCTCTCTCATCGATCCGGATACCTCTCTGGTACGTTCGTTTCAGCAGTCCCCCTAGTCAGGAATGAGTTTTGTAGTGTTTGCTTGTTTGGTATGCAACAACAATAGATGCAATGGAATATATAATTGTGACAAAATAGAACAAATGATGTTTAGTTGGTTAGTGAAATGAAATTAAATATACAAAGGAAATTACATTCACTCTAATTTTCTAAGATCATGTGATATAGTTCATTCTCTCATTTTTTATCATTCGTCATCTCAGTGTGAACTCAGATTTTTCTCCATCATTCAACTCCACTACTCAACTCGTATTATACCTTATTTCATAATTCTCTACCATTCTATATATTTAATAACAATGGAAATGAAATGAAAAGAAAAGTAACAACAACAAAAAAAACATGATTTGATGAGGGGTCAAAGAACTCGCGTGACCGCCCTCATTTGCACTCCGTCATTCTTCATTAGGGGGAGCTGGGAGGGGTCGCAGTTATCATTTCCCTCGTTCTCATCATCATCATTTCTTGCTACATAGGACCCTTGAAGGGTGTGGAATGAGCCTACCGCTTAGTCTAAACACATCAAAATCATTCGTACACACTCGTTTTTTTTTCATTCCATCCACCCACTCTTTCACCCTACTTTCTCGTCACTAACACCACCCACCTCTGTTGCCACCATCGTCGTCACCCCACTGTCATTACCATTTTTCTTATTTTGATTTATTTTAAACAAACATATTTTTGTCATTTGTATTTTATCTACTCAGCTTAGTTTGTCCACCAACAAGTGAACAGCATGAAGTATTGATTTATTTCATTCACATATGCTAATCAAACATGACAATAGAATGATAATAATCAAAATAACTCCATTGTTAATTTCATCACCCGTCTCTTCCATTATCAAACAGACACTACGCATGATAGGACGACTTATTTGACATGTTTATTTTGTGCCATTTAGTTGGTGGCTTGGTGCTTATAGGTTAGTTGCATATTTGCATGTAATGAGTATTGTGTACTACATAAACAAGAATGAAAAAAGTATTTGATTGGGGTAATTGTAGGCGATACATGTATGGGCACGTGGCCTAGATGGCTAGATCCAATTAACCGGTTATGAATAAAGCAAAACAATTGGCTTTGTCGATTGAAATGACGAAATCGCTAGAAGGTGAATGAAAGTTGAATAAGAAAATAATATAGAAAACTTATTCGAGTTTAAATAAATTATAGGTTTATAATTTTGTATTTGACATTTTTTAAATACGAGCTAAATAGAGAAAAAATGAATACTTTTTGTTCTAGTTTAAAAATAAAAGTAATCAAACTTTTTTCTTTTTTCACGTATCATTAAATATCCATAATGTTTATCAATTTTGCTTTCATATATTAGTTGATAGTTAAAGACTTAAAGATAGAAGGCAATATCACATTTTCATCGGCCCTCATGCAAAGTTACAAATAAGACGGAAAAAGATCGATATGCTGATTTAACTATTGAAGATTGACCGCTTGACATTAATAAGGCAAAATAAGTTGTTTTATACGGTTTTGGCTTATTTTTTATACATACAATAGGGAAGGAAAGATATGAGATTGTTTATAAGCTTTGGTCATTTGACTCCTTTCATTAAAAGCGTTAGTTGTATCTAACTATCTATCATCTATCATGATCTTTAGCACCAGTTACTAACCGAACGACTACCCGCCTCATTCGCGATGTTAATTGAAAAGTGTTTATTTATTGTTTTTAAGGCAAACAAATAAATAACTTTATTAGATGTTTTTAAGGCCACTAAATAAACAACTATATTCATGATTCCTAAAAAAAATAATAACATTTGTCACACAAAATAACCAAACAAAATAAAAACCATCTTCTCAACCAAATATCCATACTTCAACAAGAAATATAAATAAAAGCCGATATAATATAAACATTAACACCACCATCAACACCCTCCAAAATGAGTAGTATTAATATTCACAACGACGAGCCATTATCTCCGGCCGGCCGGTTATTCGTACAACCAGCAACTCACCAGATCATCAACTGCTCACTCGGCCTCAAACGTCCAATCGAACTAACCGCCGCCAGACACGTCATCACAAACTCTCTCATGATCAAGCACCCTAGGTTCTCCAGTATCCTCATCACCGATCACCACGGCCGAGAGTATTGGCGCCAAATCGAACTCGACATCGACCGGCACATCATCCTCCGGTCCGAACCGGTCGGCGAGTATGATGACGATGACGACGAGTCAGCAGTCAACGATTACGTGTCCGATCTCGCTGTATCGTCTCCGTTGAGTAACGATAAGCCGCTGTGGGAGATTCACTTATTGTCTGCGCATAAGTGTGTGGTGTTGCGTGTGCATCACGCGCTCGGTGACGGAATATCCATCATGTCGTTGATGTTAACGTTGACGAGGAAGCTGGATGATTTAAATCAGACGCCGTTGATTGAACCGTTAGTTTCGTCAACACGGAGACGTAAATTAGGAACGTTAGGTGAAATTTGGAAGTTGATGAAAGTTATTTGGTTTAGTTTGATTTACGTGTTTGAGTTTATAATAAGAGGATTGACGGTCAAAGACGGGAAGACGGTGGTCAGAGGTGGTGAAGGGGTGGAGATGTGGCCGAGGAAGCTGGCTACGGCTAAGTTTAGTTTGGATGATATGAAGACGGTGAAGAACGCCGTTACAGAGGCGGTAAGTTTTCCGTTAACTTTATGCATGCATTGGGTATGGGGGTGGGTGTGTTGTGTTGTGTTGTGTTGTGTTGTCATTTAAAATCGTAGTCCTATTGGTTTGGCCAACTAAACACCACGGCATGTTCATTTGTGAGGTACACTCTGTGACTTTACCAAATATGACTGTATTTTCGGGTTTGGGATAACGCCAGTGCGTCCTAAAAAGATGGATTTTGGTAACTTAAAGCTTTAATTTATTTGTTTGTTTATTAACATTAATTTCTAATTTAGTACGTCACACTTTTAATCTAGAGTGTTTTATAACTTTTTTTTTAAAGAGGACCCAACCAAAATAAATCGACTGGTTCGAAATATATATAAGATTCGGTTTATATTATTGTTCGTAGGGATGGAAACGAGTCGAGCCCGAGCTTGACTAGGCTTGACCTCAGCTTGTTTCGAGCTCTATTTTCAAAGCTCGAACTCGGCTCGTTTATTATTTATTAATTAATTTCTTATATATTTATAATTATTTTGTATTTTTTTTTCAATTATAATTTTATATATAAAATAATGTGTTATTTAGTTATTTTTTGTAACATTATATGTATTAATTAATAATTATTAAATATATATATATATTAAAGTATTATATAAACGCATTTAGGCTCACGAGCCGGTTCGAGCTCGATAAGTGAAGCTTATGCTTGACTCATTTATCAAACGAGCTTACTTTTAGGCTCAAGATCAGCTCGACCGAGCTTTTTCATGAGCTGATCTCGAATAGTTCGCGAGCAGCTTAACTCATTTGCACCCCTAATTCCTAATTGTCCCTCTCAATCTAATACAAAGGGACACCGTGTAGGCTTTGACAATATCTATGGCAATGAACATGACCAATACGTTTATCTCTCTATCTATCTACTTTATTGTCTTTATATGCTTTTTAAATGACTTGTTATCTAAATATTAATTACTTTGTTAGATCATTTTCGTGTAAGAAAATGTACAAAATTAACCTTTCTTCCAATACATGTAAAAATATGAAACCAACTATGTATGCTCCAAATTAAGAAACGAAAGCTAGATATACAAAAGTAAATAACTAAAAGGTGAGAAAAATATTATGTGCAAACGAAATCGTTCACATATTCAAGATAAAAGTTATTTTATAAATTTGTACTATTATCGTTTTTTTAGACACCTGGATATAGGCATTGATTGATTGTTTCTTTCTGAAGGCATACATTACATAAATGAGTAGGTGAAGGATATAGGATGCCAGAAAACCATTTACGTGGTCCACCTTCTATAGCCAATAAGGCGGCTTTTAGTTGGGAATAGGGTGATGTGCCAACTTTTTCCATTTTTTTCACATTCTCGTGGTTGGTTTTGATGGCATGCTTTACCATCTTGTTTTTGGCCAAGAACCATTAAAACGAGTTGGTGGTGTGCCTCATGTTATTATAGTATATATTATATGGTGAGAAAAGGAAAAAAAAAAGTAGTGATGATGGGACAATGTTTTTAGATGGTTTATATTTTCTTATGGTTGGTTTTCGGATATTTTTGAAGAATTCATATTTTTCTAATATTGCTAGTGATTATACGTTTTTTTTTGGTACTTTAACATGCATGAACCATATTTATTATTTTTTAAATGTTTAATACAAACTCACGATCTCAAAGATGTTTAAACCATTTAAACCGAACCTTTTGGCTGATTTGGTTTGTCGTTTTCGAAACCGTACCTATCAGTTTGGCCCAATTTTTTACAACACACCCATTATTGTCTGTACCCATAATCTACTTATTATGCCATTTATTTTTCATTCATGTTGGAAATATTAGATTATGAAAGCGTGACAACTTAACATATTATATATTGAATGCAGACGATAAATGATGTACTTTTTGGCGTAATATCACTCGGACTATCAAAATATTTGGGCAACCGATCGTCAGATTGTAAGTTTCTTTTACATCTTTTGTCAGACTGTAAGTTTCTTTAACGTTTCTCTATTCAATTACTTGTGTTTTGTAGCTCTTCAAGAGGGCCTTCAAATCACCGGTGTCGCCTTGGTTAATCTGAGACCGTCACCCGGACTCCAGGTTACATATCTTGAACATCATAGCGGTAGCATGTTTGGTTAGGAACCATAAAGGAAGTTGAGAACAAGACAATCAATTTGCATTTTTTGATAAAAATAAGAGAGAAACCAAATTTAGTATTCTCATGTTTAGGTTAATGATTCAAACCAAGTTCCTCGCCTAAATGATGTTGTTTCCTTATATTAAAGAAAAATAAAAATCCAACTTTTCTACCGCTCTGGTAACAAAATCATAGTTTGTTACATCAAAGAGTGAAAAAAAAAAAGTAACATACATTGACAAAAAAAACATGAAAGTTTATTACACTTTTGGTTAATATAAATTAATTTCTTTATGGTCAAACTCTTAATATAATTTGTAATTTTGACAGGATATAAAAGAATTAATGAAGAAAAATGTAGTGTCAGGGTGGGGAAATAAAGTTGGTATCATGCTGCTACCAGTATACTACCATAGAGATGTGTCTGATTCACTTCAATATTTGAAGAGAGCCAAAATGATGATTGATAGAAAGAAGTTGTCCATGGAGGCTTTTCTATCACACCAAATTGGATACTTTGTTATGAAGTTCTTTGGAGTAAAGGTCACATTTCAATCTTTTTTTTTATTATTAAATATTATTTTATATTCTAGAGTAAATTACGCTTTTAGTCCTCGTAGTTTGGCCAAAATAATCCTTTTAGTTCGTTAGTTTTTTATTTTACTTTTCAGTCTTTGAAATCATGGCCTCCATTTTCTAGCTAATGGTGTTATTATGTGTAGGTTGCGAGCATGCTTAATTACAGGGTAATTTGCAACACGACTTTCACGATTTCAAATGTGGTGGGCCCAAGAGAAGAGGTCACGGTTGCAGGCATCCCGGTTACTTACATGAGGACGACATCATCAAGCTTATCCCATGTTAGTAGAAACATCAATACCATTATTTATTTGTAAAATGTTTTGAGTTGAATTTGAATGCAGGCAATTACAATGCATATGGTGAGTTACTCCGGAAATGCCGATATGCAGATTTTAGTTGCTAAAGACCTCATTCCTGACCCTGAAAATTTGGCTAAGTGTTTTGAAGATGCATTGCTCGAAATGAAACAAGCCTCGGTACAAATATGACAAAGTTCTTTTCAAAATTATAAGTAAATAAAAGCAAGTTCTTAGAATGCAAAAGATCCTATATTCTTTGCTATCCACATAAGGTAGGTTTTCTGTATGTCAATTGGCAAAAATATTTGTGTAATTAGCGTGAGTTACTATATAATGAACGTCTCTAACTCTTTATACCTATGTATTTTGGCTTATTTTGCAATTTAATTTCGAAAATGGGTGAACATATTTAAGTGTAGGGGCCAGTGTTGGTGATTTTAGTTTTATCAATTCATTTTTTATAATAATCATTTACTAAATATTGTAAGGAAATCCGAGTAAGTTTCGTTACTGATGAGATATACGCCATCAAGGCATCAAACATTCATTCTAGAAAAAAAAAATATATGACATCCCCCAACAAAGGGACTTGTGAAGGCTACACAACTGGGGAGCCCTCAATGGCCCATCATAGTGAATGCAATGCATTAAATGAACTAGGCCACTTCGGCTCTCTCTCATATATAAGCTTTCACTCCATGTGAGAAGGACATTCAGTTATCTCAACTACTTAAAAACACATATTTAATATTGTCTAGTCCGGTACCTCACAAAACCCGGAAAATCCATAATACTTTTGTTCATTGATCTGTACTCTACAAGTGCGGATTTTGGGTTCAACTACAATTAAGAGGTGCGGATTGAACGTTGCTTAGATATTAATCTTATCTCTAGCTACAAAAATAGCAAGGTCAAGGCCTCAAGGGGGGCGGTACTCTGAAACGCGATTTCTTTGGCCTGCCTCAGAATTAACATGTCAAAGTCGGTTGATATGTAAATTCACGCTAATTAATTTACCTGCCCAACAAACTAGACGTGCACAAAATCGGGTATTTTTCAAACCCGGAACCGGTTCCGGGTATGGTCAACAAAAGTCAAATCAGGTTCGGGTAGGAAATGGTTCCGAGTATAGTCGGGTATTTGACCGGGTTTTGACCGGTTCCGGGTCGGGTTTTGACCGGTTCCTACGGGTTTTTTTCGGGTTTTGACCGGATATTTCCGGTTCCGGTTCCACCGGCTCCGGGGAGAAATCCTATACCGGTTATTTTGTGCACCTCTACAACAATCGCACTGATTCATGAAGTGTCATTTCATCAAAAACATGTGCCGGGTCACATCTTGTAAAAGCACAGCGTTTGGTCTTTTTCCAGCTAGATGCTAGGGATACATAATTACTGGTTTTTGATTTCTAAATTATCTGGTTGAGATTTGAGAATTTAAACAACCTATTAGAAACAATTCAATCTTAAAAGTGATTGCAGCATTTAGAAAGATTATCTAGACAATGAAGACCTACATTACATGAAGAATAGGAAAATAAAGAAAAGGTAAAAGTTCTTTAGTTGTAACAAAGCAATTCCATCAAATGGTAACTGAACAAAAGCTTGATGTAATAAAAAAAGGTCTTATCATTAACTTTTCACAAAAAACATGCTTAATAACAATAAACTAAAAATATTTAAATAAATAAATAAACAAACCAACATATAGATCATTTAAATCCCAAGTTTAACAATACAACAATCTTCAAAACATAACCATCCATCCATCCATCCAAAACACCCAAACCAAAATAAATAAATCAAATCATTTGCACACTACCCAAACTACATAACAAGTCTTACCACAAACCATCCAAATCCCATTGCTTCCAATTGAACACTGACATCACTCTAGTGAGAGGCCCGCCAACTGGTTGGCAGCACCACCAGCTGCCGCCTGCTGTGCAACGTTCCTCAAAACCTCTTTAGCCTCTGCAACCTTTGCCTTGAGAGCATCAGGTGATTCCAGCAAGTGAAGGACTTCGGTTTGATCCATTTCTAGAAGCATCCCTGTTACCTTTGCTGCCGACTTGGGCTCCAGCTGTTCCACTAGTGGGTATAGATTTTCTCCCAACATCTATATATATGACACATTAAAATATTAAAATTCATCACTAACATATATATATACGTGTGTATGTATATACATATACATAATAGTGATTTTTGAGTGACTATACTCAACCGATAAAATGATGTGTATATTAAAAGAGTATAAAAATGCATACCGTCCTCTGCTCAGACGGGGAAGCATTTGCAAGTGCAGAAGCTAAAGCACCAATAGGAATTGGTTGCGGGATTGGAGATGGAATGACTCCACCCATGTCATACGGAGCACCTCCAATACCACTCATCGAAGGATCAGCTGCATTGCGTCCCGGGGGATACCAGTACACCCTCCCACGTGGCATCATCTGCTTATTTTCAGCAATTAAACACACACACACAAAAATAAACGAACACCAACATGTCAGGCTATCAGAAACAAACCTGCTGATGCATAAGTGGAAGAGGCTGCTGGTTTTGTTGACCAGGACCAGTAGCACGTCTGCCACCCGGACGTTGACCTTGCTGAACCATTGGCATAAAGAAGTTGGGAACTGGAGCCCCGCCGGGTCTCATACCTGGGACAAGTTGCTGCTGATACCCAAATCCAGGCTATCCGAAAATAGGAGAAAATAATGAGTAAAAATATGCATTTGAAGACTATAGTCTATAGACAAGATAAATAAAGTAAGTGGGATTTTACCTGCGGAGGAATGAATGTAGGCTGTTGACCATAGAATATTTGTTGACCAAGACCTGGAGTGCCAGGGGGGTACATTGGCATCCGAGGTGCTACGGTAGGTGCCATAGCAATTGGGCGCATCTGTGAGAATTGTGCCTGCATAGAAAAAGGTCCAACTGTCATCAGCCATTTAACTTAAAATCAATAAACTTAATGAACATTAATCAACTTTATGGACATCAACTGTTATTCATCATCATCCAGTATCGTATAGGCTAATGACAATTATGCCTTTTAATGGTGAATTCTTGATAAGAGAGTGTATTTGGCAGCCGCCCAACTACCCAAGTATTTAACTTTTTTCATTCAGGCCCATAATATCAAAATTACTTTATGGGTCATCAAATATGTATTTGTTTTGATTTAGACCAATTCCGGCTAAATGTATGCTGGCAAATTGTAAAATGACAAAGGTACCCCCTAACATAAATAATACAAAATAATTTAAATACTAATATAATTACAAAGATAAATTACACCCTTCAGTTGAATGAATCTTTCAATTATAAAAAGCAACCTCGAAACTTATATAAACAAAAACGGATACATACTTGTGGGTCTATAAAGTCGTTTCGATATATGGATAGCCTTGGTAGAAGAAACACATACTTAGGTGACTCTCAATATATTATCCCTACATTAAATTTCTAACATATTTCAACTAATATGATAAGATTATATTGGCCTAGTACAATGCCATATTGGTAAAAAAAACTGAAAGCATACCTGCAACCTTGCCCTTCTATCTTTCTTGCGTTGTGCAAGTGCAACATAAAGAGGCTTGCTAGCGACCATCTTTCCATTCATCTCGAAAAGCTACCACAACAACAAAGTTCACATTAATCATATACACTGAACTTAAAAAATGTAATAAATGTAGGCCCATCCAAGTATTCAGCCTATTTTACCACCCATGTATTAAAACTAGTTCATTGGCCACCAAGTATGTAGTGTATCCAGTTTCACTTATGTTAAATCAACAGGTGGCCTTTATGAAAATAATAGCATACTTGAGTGACCTTCAACTACAATATGCTTAAAAAAATGATAAATTACATTTACTTACTGCTCTAGAAGCTTCTTCAGGAGTTGAAAATGCAACAAAACCTGAACCTTTGCTTGCTCCATTAGGATCTCGCATAACCTGTTAAAAATATGTAAAATATACTGTAGCCATAATCACCATATCAATAGAATAGTTTGGTACATCCCTACTGAATACAATGTATATGAGGAAGAAGACGTTTTGGGACCCACAAACCTTGTATGAAGTTATAGTACCGAAAGAAGAAAACAATTCCTTCAGGTTTTCATCATCAATCGTGTCATCTAAATTCTTTATGTACAAATTTAGCCCTTGTGATTTATCGACCGCCTCCTTCATACTCTGCTCAAATTTTTGTTTTAGTTCTTGTTCCCTCTCATGTTTTTTCTGCGCTTTTCCAACATACCATTCTTTATTATCAAACTTGTGACCATTTAAAGCATCAACCGCTTTAGCAGCATCGTCAGAATTCTCGAAATTAACGAATCCAAAACATTTGGAGTTTCCATCAGCATCTTTCATCACAACAGCACTTGTGACAGTTCCATATTCACTAAATATCTTGTTCAAATCCTCATCGGTTGTTGATTCTGACAAGTTTTTGACATATATATTGGTGAACTTTGCCTTGCCAACAGCCATTTCTCTTTCTTGTTTGCGCAAAAAGGGCCCCACGTACACTTGCTTGTCATTTAGAAGCATGCCGTTGAGCTTCTCAATAGCTTTTTGTGCAGCCTCTTCACTGTCATACTGCACAAAACCATAGCCCTTTGATTGACCAGTTATATCTGTCGCTATCTTGTATGAAAGAATGTTTCCAAATGTAGAAAAGGTGTCATGTAGTGCCTTCTGGTCGATCGCCTTATCCAAATTCTGTTTTATTCAAATTTTCAAAATAAGAAAGTCAGTAAAGAAGACGATACGTATGCAGACAATGATGAGAATACATATTTATTTTTCCTCTCTCTTCTTTCCTAAAAAACTCGAAAGAGCATAAATAAAGATTTAGATACCTTGATAAATATGTTTCCAGAACTACTTTTGCGTACACTAGAGTCTCGATGGGAATACATTATTCTGATTGGCTTGCCATTCAGAGGAGTGAAGTTCAGCACCTCCATTGCTCTTGCAGCTGTCATCAACATAACAAAAAAAAAATGGGGCTGCTTAAGACTTGAAAAGCTAATATTAAAAAAAGATTAATGTGTTTCATTCAACAGTAAACGTCGATGTAATTTCTTCTCTAACATGGGTTTTGTTAGTAGCAACAAAAGATGACATGGTCTACTGCAAGATTTACAAAATGATGGCAGGGATCACCCTTTCCGCATGTTTAGTTTCAGTAAAAGCTCAACAAAAACATGGCATCCTAATCATAAGTAACTTCTTGGTGTGGTTCATTTTAGGTATATATATATAGTAGTTACTACTAGTTAGACACTTAGACGCACAAGGAGCGCCCAAAGTGCAAAAGGCGCCCATGTCGCCTAGACGTAAAAAAACACACCCAAGAAAAGAAAGGCGCAATAATAAGAAAACAAAAAATGTAATAGTATACGCATATAATACTAATAATTTAATATAAATTTACATATATAATAAAGATCTAACTTAGTTTTCTTTATAAATTATAACAATGTAAAAAAAACTGTTTACTTTTCTTGTGGTTCTAATCCCACATTCCATCATGTGAGGAAATTTGAGATGGCTATAAAAGGGAGTCAAGTCGAGAGAAGGAACCACAAGGCTGATGCAGCCCTGCTTAATCCGGTCCAGACCATTTTTGGCAGGTTCAGCGCAAATGATGCACCGAAGTGCATTTGAGGTGCTTAAGATGCGCCTCACCTTGCCTGAGCACCTAGGCGCACACTTAGTCTTAAAAAGCGTGAGGGACATCAAGGCGATAGAGTACCGGGCTGAGGTGCGAAGTGCAAAAGCACACCGCTTTCGGTATGCTAGGCGTGAATAATGCATATTGTTTTTTTATATATTTTTTACAGGTTTCTAGCATCACTTACCCAAAACTTAAACATAAATAAGCTTTATATGTGGTTTGACATATAGATAACTTATATGTACAGCCTAAAAGGCTCATGTTGCAACATCTGAGAGCACAAAACTACAAATTTTAAAGCACAAAACTTTCCAATGTACAGCAATCGCGCTTCAAGACTGCGTCCCGCACGACTTTTGTGCGCATGGCACCTCTTTGAGTCAGAAGCAAGCAAGCTTAAGCCTAAGCGAGCTTAAGGTGCGCCACTCTGTATATCTACAACTTTTCCTACCAACAATAAAACTGAAAGTGTCGTTAATTTGTTACGTTGTGGATGCTAAGCAGATAAAATGGTCTTGAGTACAAGTAACCATTCCTATAAAGGACTCGGGTCTCAAAAAATACCTAAAAAGAGCATGTAATATTTATTAACTTCATTTATTCCATTAAACCAGCCAGCCCTACCTAAAATATCACTTATTCAGCGAAATAACCTTAGGAGTTAGGCCCGTGTTATAACTAGTACATACTAAATCTTTAACTCTTAATCAAATATAAACAACCTAACAGTCAAACAGCAATGGCTAAGATAAGTAATTTTTTGGTTCATTGAGCATGCATATAAAGCGTACCTAAAGTCATATAATCTTTATTCTAATATAAATTACTCTAAAAACCATCATGCAAACAATCCTATTTCCATCTAAAACATTAATAAATCCAACTTTCAACAAAAAACTAACCGTCTTGCGGATTGGCATAGTTGACATAACCGTAACCAAGCGAGCGCCGAGTCGACAAATCCCGGCACACTCTAACCGAAACCACCTGGCCTAACTGATTAAAGAGATCATAAAGCTGGGAGTCCGTCACATTCCACTCCAGATCACCCACATACAATGAAGTCGGCACAAACTGCTGACCACCACCACTCACCGCCTGAGGTTGAACCTGAGCCTGAGCAGCCATCTCAAAACCCTAGCTTAATAGGTGCCCTTATTGGATCAGACCGTCTATTACTCATGTATCAGATCATAACGGTATGCTATAATGTAAATGCAACTTTTTAGGTTATAATTATGAGGTAAATGTTGAAATAAGAAAACCTATGGACTCTTTTTGAATTTTTTATGTTATAATTATAGGGTATATGCAGAAAAAGGTTTTTTTCTGAAACTTTTAGTTTATTTTCGGAAGTTATTTTCGGATAATTTGTGAGACGGTTGCATGCTAAGTCCCCACCGTTAATCTCAGTCAGTTTTTTAAATTTGGAACCTTATTAAAATACTCTTTCAAACTCAAAATACTCTCTTTAAAGTAGTTACATACCTGCATTCAGTTGTGTATCTGCAGAGGAAACTACCATCTCCAGGATTTCTGGTGGAGGTTGTGGTTGTTGATTATGACCCCACCGTTCAATCAAAACCGCAAACTGAAAGCAGAAGTAAACCAGCCGAGGGTACAACACCAAATCCTCCTCCTGAGACCCCTAAAGATTCTGGCAAAATTGAAAACTTATCAAATGAGACCCAAAATCTTTCTCTAGAAAAGTCAGGATCCAAACAGACTGATAGCACAAGTGTACATTTTAAATTGTTGACGTTGCATACTTGTATATGTCTAATAGTGGCGGATACAGAAACTTTTCGGGGGGGGGGGGGGGGGGGGGGGGGGGGCAATATGGGGTGGTTAAAACAGATCGGGTCAAAAAAGTTAATGGATTTTCACGTGAAAATAATACTTTTAATATTTTTTCATACTTCCCAATAAATAAAAAATTGAATGCAGTTAACAATGTAAATTTAAACTCTGGAACAACGAATAGCATAATAACATAATGTATACTTAAAAGAAAAAGGTTAAGAAACGTTACTAAAGTTAGAAAACATAAATTCTTGGTTTCTAAAAGAAAAGGTTAGAAAACTTACATATCATCAGTTAATAGAACAAAGAAGTCAAAATTAGAACATTACCATGTTTCTTTAATACATTATGGGCCATAGAATTACCCGCTTTTAGTGTTTTACAAATACCTATTTACAAACCTATGGTGGGCCTTGAGCTAAAATGTTAAAATTATATATAAACTTAGTGAAGAATTGCTTACCCAACAACAAACCTAGGGTGGGCCTAGCTTAAGGTTGAATCCGCCTCTCAGTGACTCAGTATATCATAAAATTCTAAGCAGAATTTGCAAGAAAAAGGTTAAATCTATAAATGGGGGAAAAGGGATCTGTGATCAGCTTAGTTTGACTTTTGCTTAACATTTGAATTTCTACAATATGTTCACACCAGAATATAACCATCAAAATGAAATAATTTTTAGCATGTTTCTAATCAACTATTACTATTGAAATTTGGGATGCTACAATATTCCCACTTAATGGACTGGAGATCCTCAATTATAATTTTCTCTCCACTCTGCCATATGGTAAAAACTCGATTACACTATTTCGCATATTAAAACATATTGGTACATATCTTGGCAGATGAATGCACGAACCGAGATTAATTAAGTATTAGCTTTTTAAGGATATTTGTCTCAACCCTGATTGACCTTGTTTGTAATTTGCTCATGTTTTGATTTGCTAAAGTTGTCTATTAACAAACAATCACTATATTAATATTATTGGATAACATATATGGAGGCCATCTAAGTATGTATCTGGTTTCATTTATGCCAATCAGAGCCCACAACATGTGTCATGTGAGACGATGAACACACCCATAACTTTTTTATCAGCTTTTAGTTTTTGGGCATGTTATAGGTCGAAATTAAATGTTTTCTCAAAACAAAAAAGAGTATCTTCGTCATCCAAGCATGTTTTTGGTCATAATCGATATAAATGAAAACAAAAGCTGAATTCTTGTTGGCCTTCACTTGCAATTTTCCTCATGTACAAATATTAGAGGGTTAATGTATGCATAGGCCACCCGAGTATTCAAAACTTTCCACCAAGCCTGCTGAAACATTAACAATTCTAAAGGCCAGTCTATATTGACGATGATTAAACATGTAATGTTTGGAATCACAAAGCTCCTTTTCATAATAAGGCGACGAATGCTATTTGTTAATAGAAATAACACACATGTCTATTGAGTTTATTAATATAAATATAAATAACCACCACCAAAACTAGCTATATTGCATAAAATTAAATAAAGTTATTACATCCATACGAGCGGCTTGCTATGCTTACGGAAACCTCGTTCTCCTCTTCCTCTTTCTAACGTTGCCGCTTTCAACAGTACTCTCATTACCTCCTTCCTGCCCCTGCTGCATTGCATGTACAAAATATAGCACATGTTAGTATGAATCTGCACGCACTTTACGTGTTTGTATGTAATAAAAAAAGCAAACAGATTTAGATCAAACCTTGGCATTTCTCGTTTGTCCTTCATTAATACGGGGATGGGGAGATACGATGCTCTTGACAAATATACTAGCACGCATATAATCCCCAACACTGGGCTCACGTCTAACATCATCAAGACGGTAGATTAAACTAGGTAGTGATTCCTTCACAAAGGTCAAGCCGTGAACAATATCATACTTGCTCTCACAATGATCATTACTATTATATAGCTCCCACTTGTTGTTTTTCAATACCCATTTGTTACTAGAGAAGGGGGAACGCCATGAATAAATGCATAGACATTCGTCTATAACCCCGAGTCGGTGATCTATATCGCATTCATATAACATGTCTGGTAATGGCTGGGGTATTTTCTTAAGTTCCTCCGTATATAAATCTAAAGATATGATTACTTTCCTCGTTTTTTTACCCTCCATAAACCAGTGAAGCGCCCCACCACATAAGATACCGGATCTACCGTAAAGCATATGATACTCTACCTCACCAACGGCTTTCCAAACATTAGATTTCAGTGTTAACACATGAAAACGTGTCCGCTTTATATGAAAGTTCTTACTGAAGCCTGCGATAACCTTGTAATCATCAATAGACGAATCATGACCAAAACCCCAACATGCGACCTGCCTGATCATTCCAATCTTGTGCATTTGAGGCCGATATTGCGGCGTTGGCAGTTGCTTCTTCTTCTCTCGGGTTGAAGGATTGATTACTACAAAGTCAACATCTTGAGGAGAATAACATACCCCCATTAGAAGAACCAACCATATGAAAAGAGTTGCCGTAAAACCAACAATCTTCCGACCTAATCATGTAAGTAGCCATCCTACGGTGTCCAAGTACTAGATTGTCATGATCTTTCTTGATATTACGTTTCAAGTGAGCTTGAACAAAACCAGGAGATGATATAAAAGATAGCCATGACTTACAAACACTCTTGCATCGAATTAGATCTTCCACGTCCAATCATAACAGTATCTGCTCAACCACATCAAACGCAAGCTCTGCAGCCATTCAAACCCGGCCTCACTAATTGCATGAGGCTTAACAATGCGTATATATTATATAATGTATATATTAGGATCCTATTATCCCATAAACAAAAATTATTAACAACTCTCAGCCCAAGCCCCAAGCCCAGGGTTGTGTTCTAAATTATCCAAATTAAAAAAAAATATATTATATATTTTAGGATCCTATTATATTCTTTCCAATATAACTGTTAATGATATATTCCTAAAAGTTTATATTTATTAATCTTAATTAATATTCATATTTCTCATTTACAAGTTGAAATATTTCTGTAAATTCCTCTCTGAATAAATTTAAAGAACTAAGTGTTAGGTTCGTTGTTGTCCGTATGATGCAAATGAGTTTTAACAAAACAAGGAATGTATTGTACTTCATGACTCATTAACTAAGTCGGTTCGCATCCAATCCAACAATTCAATCCTACAAGATTCTCATACATTATTGTAGTTCATGGTTTCAAATTGTGTCATGATATGGTTTCTCTAAGTCGTGTTTGGTTTCATCAAATTAAATGTTGGCCAGAGATTGAAAACCAATGTGTACGTTGAGGGCAGCGTCATGTATCTTTCAAACCAGTTTGGAATCAAGTAAACCGTATCAACTGGTGTTCTCACTGAGTTTTAGCCTCGATGGCTTTGGAAAGGCTCTTGTGGGAACATCCACAATTACCTCACTTCACTTCATCCAATCTTGCCATACGGATCTCTCAAGGTAGTTTCTCTTTTACATGATCTATGGCGACGAGTTATTTCCCTATGTCATTGAATCTTTCATTGTTGAACCATTATGGTGGTTCAATGTTTGACACTTGAGTTCAGACTTCATCACATGGGACACTTTCAATGCTGCAAGGTTGAATTAGTTATGTAGTGGTGTCTTAGATAACCGTGATTTGATTAAACCTGACAATGTTGTTGCCACGTCTCAATTGAGTGTGATTGAGTAGCCAAAACCTAATCTGACAACGCCTTCAGAGGTGGATTGTTTTCGTTGTGATGTTGGGACTATTGATGCTAATCATCCTTATAGACTTATTATTGTGTTATATTTAGTCAACATTATTTCCTTGTAATTTGCATTTATGGTTGATTCATTGTCTTCGGGGGTGTTTGGCCTAGCTTTTATTTTTTAGCTTATGCTTATATCTTTACAGAAATAAGCTTCTTCAAAAAAGTTAAAAACCATCTTCAAACAAGCTTCTTCAAATCAGCCTATATAAACACTAATAAGCTTAAGCTTAAAAAGCTAAACCAAACATCAAATTAAGCTTATTTTGTAAAAAAAAAAAAGCTAAAAAAGTTATAAGCTTTGTTAAAAAAGCTATAAGCTAAAATGTTTCATCAGTTGTTATTGTTAAACAAAAAACTCGAAACCCGTTCCGATTCAACCCCGTTATGACCCAAACCAAACAACCATTTTTGTATTTGACATGTTCTGACCATAACCTATTTTTGACCCTAATGTATATTTCGACCCATGACCCATTCGATCCAAGTATATAGTATGTATGTAGGAGTGCTAATTGCCTAAACAAGAATAATTGTAAGAGTCAAATGAATTGGGGGGGGGGGGGGGGGGGGATGATGTGTGTCATAAAAACACAAAGCTTGTTTATAATAAGAATATGAAACTAGTGATGTTTTGTAACTTCGAAATGCACTTATAGATAGGCCTTTAAAAGAACCGAACGTTTGATAAACTGTTCGTGAACCGTTCGGTGAGAAGCTTGTTTATTTAATAAATGAACGAACATGAACAAATTTTTTATGTTTGTTTAATTAAGCGAACAAACATGAACACGTGTTTCATTCGTTCATTTATGTTCCTTCACATATTAATAGAAAATAATAAAATATTATCTTGAAGAGTTATCTACTTCATGACTTAATAGTTTTGTATATGTTCATATATGTTTATTTTAACTGTGTTCATTAATGTTTGTCTGTGTTCACTTACATTTGTTCATATATGTTTTTATATGCTTATTTATCTTTGGTTAGTTACCTTCATTTGTGTTTGTTTATGTTCGTAAATTGTTCATGTAAACTTTAAACATTAAACAAACGAACACGAACATGTTCATTTTTTTAAATCAACGAACATGCATGAACAACAATTGTGTTCGATTAATTGTCCGTGTTCGTGTTCGTTTAAAGTTAAATAAACGAACATGAACATGCCCTTGTTCATGTTCATTCGGTTCATTTACAGACCTACTTATAGTCGTAGAGAACCTGATGTAATGTTGTGTTCTAGTCTAGCCCTTTATTAGTTTAGATTTGGTTTTCATAAATAAAATGGATGTTAACAAAATAAACTAGGACATGCACTTGTATAAAAATTTACACGTTATTAAATGTTCCGATATTTTTCCATGATCAAAATTTGTGTTTAGAGATTGTTAGGAAATATTTTCTCGTTTGACTATGACCTTGAATTATGAACCCTTCGAATGTCCCTGGACAATGCTCAGATGCACCCCTATAACGTTTTGGTTGATAATGCACATCTTAACATCTTGGTAGGTGTATTCTTCAGTTAGGTTATTCATGTTTCAAAATTTTAAAATCATATCCGAAACCGGACCCCATCTTTGTCGGTTTTATTAAGTCTGATTAATCGGTTATTTGGGTTATGGAATGAGAATATGAGTAAAAGAATTTGTTTAAAAAAAGTACAATTCTAAAAATAAAGAAACATAATCGTTTCCCCTCGTAACGTAAACGCTCGAAAAAAGTAAAGCAACAATCAATTAAAGGGGGGTGGAGTGCCCTTCGAGGTGTCCCATTTATACCTACGGGAACACCGCCCCGGTGACTAGTGGCCGAAGTAATAACACCCCGAGCGCCGAGCGGTGTAGCCACGGGAATGATCCTGCTCGTCTTCAATGCTTGAAAGATGGATATAAGTATTAGAACAATTCTACTATATATAAAACAGAAGTTATGAACCTCTTAAATTTTAATAAGTACCAAACTTATTGTTTTAGGTACAATCCACAATGCATAAAGTTATGAGATTTTAGGGGCATTTTAGTCACCTCATATATAGTTAACATTGTTTGGTTAAAAAAAAAGTTACAAACATGATCATTCACTTCAATCATGTTTTGTTTATTTAAAAAGTAGTTACAAATACAATTCTCATCTTTGCCCTTTTATTTGACAATTTTATTTAAAGTTTTATTTCTTCTATATCTTTTAACACTAGCAGGGTGTCCGCGCTATGCAGCGGCGCACGCACGCAACTCAACATTGAACACTGTGTCGGTACATACGTCACCTGATGACAGTGCACACGTAGCCTAAATTGGACGCGTAACTCGTGCAAAGCCAGTTGCGTGTAATCGAATATTGAACACGTGTGACCGGACGGGAATGCGTGTTACCGACATTAAAACATGCTTAACCAATATACATTAATCTGAAATATACGTTAATTTGAAATATACAGTAATTTGAAATAAATTATTTTTTTTAAACTAACCCGTTTTGGCCTCAAACCTGTTCCGACTCGACAGCATTCAGAGTCTTCTGACCTGGCCCCTTTCTACTTGAACCCGAACCACAACCATTTTTTTCGTATCGACTCATTCCAACCCTATTGTACTTTTACAAATGACCCGAACTCGTCCGACTCGATCTGTTACTCGGTTCTAAACGGTAAGCGCATAACATTCTAATTTTTTTTAAACTAAAAACTATAGCAATATTATACCCAAATTAAAGAGAATAAAATGCTCGTTTTTATGATATATTTTTTTTGAAAAAGTATTAACGTGTGAAAAAGTTATGGCCGTTAAAAATTCGTGGGGTAGTTAGTTTTGAATTAGGGGGCATATGTGTAACTATTATTAAACTTTACAAAAAAGGTAATAAAGTTGAGGGACCAAAATTGTAAGTAAAATACTTGCGAGTAAAGACTTAATTACCCATAATTTTTAAATTTTTGATGCATTATGTGTTGTATATAAAACAATGAGTTTGGTACCTCTTAAAATTTAAGAGGTCCCTAACTCATGCTTTCTATATAATATAGATATAGATATTATGTATTATAATAAAAAAAAAAGAAAAAAAAATTACCGTTGCGACATAGTTATTTTGTCAACGTTTCTATACATACAAGGTTTTCTAGTTCGTGTTCGCTCGTTAAGAAAATGAGCGTGTGTTCGTGTATGTTTGTTTGTTGATAGTATAAACAAACGGTTCACGAATGTAAATGAACGAAAATAACTGAACATATATGAAGGAACATAACATGGGGTACACGTAAAAATGAACATAAATATGGCTGGCCTAAAAGTTTATTAAAACTAGACAAAACTATAATGGAAATTATAAAATATAAACTAAATTGTAACGAGTCTAGAAAATTTGGATGAATATGTAAACAAATGAACATAAGCGTATTCAAATGTTCACGAAAATAAAAGAATGGCCGAGACCTGTATTCACGTTCGTTCGTTTAACTAAATTAACAAAAAGCAATTTGTCCGTGTCCGTTTGTTTATTAAATAAACGAACTTCCCGTCAAACGGTTCACGAATAGTTCACTGAATGTTTGTTCCGATAACATACTTTTAGCTTCAACCCATTTATCCACGAACGGGTTATGGGCTAAATAAAGAATTCTATCAAACAGGGAACTTGTCAAATGGGGGTAAAAGTCTCGGTGTCTTTTTATTACAAGATTTCAATGATATATTATAACAATGTTGTTTTTGTAATCACTAAACTAACACGTTAACCATGAACAAAATCACCCATAAAGTTTTTTGATGATCAGCCTCATGTGGGGAGATTATTGGTCTTCGTGTTGGAGAATTTTGAATCCGGTCCAGGCGAGTCAGGCCCAACCGGTTCAGCATTTGAAGTCAATTACACTTGGTCTAATAATAAGATAATAGTTTAAACTTGTTTGGTATTAGATAAAGACAGGGTATTTGAAGTCGAGTATAACTAGGAGTTAGCTAGTTATGATAAATTGATTATAATAGTTTTTTTGAGTGAGATTATCTTATTTTTGCAAGTTTGGCAATCACGTTTTTATTTTTCTGATTACCGATTCATTCTTGACTTCAGTGGGATTAAGAAATGAATTACTAGTTCTGTCTGAAGGTATATGTAGGATGTTCTCATTAGAATCAAAATCATACCTACAATATAAGAACCTGAAAAGAAAAGATAAAAGTGCAACTCAAACTTACTCCTCCTCTACCAGAAATGTACAACCCAAAACCAACTAATATAAGTTATATAACAATCTAGCAGGCTGCTCTAATAATTGACAATGACACAATTGAAAAAGTGTGAACTGTGACAAACATAGATCTTTTAATTGTTTAGAGTGATACTCTCTCGATATGTACGTATGCTTTGAATTTCAGGTTATGCTTATCGTTGGGTCTCCAGTCAAGAAATCATTGGCGTTGAGAATAAGTTTAGTGACATTTGTTATGGTATGTGGTGTTTTCATGTGTTCAATTGGTCTAAAAGCAAATTAATTAGCAACTTCACAAAAACTGGTTCCATTGACTTTTAACCCATTTGACCCGTTGACACCGTGTGTGAAACAGGTTACAACAAAAGTTGCATCACAAAGTAATGATGGAGAGTTATTAGAGTGTCTTACAACATAACACAACAGTGTGTTTTGATCTATATTTGCGGGTTATTGAATTTTCATGAAAAAAAAAACAATAGAAAAGCAACAATTCGGGCCAGACTTGTTTGTTACCGGGTCAAAGTCAAATAGGACATTATATTGCATACAGATAAGAATTATATCAAGGGCAAATCAGGAAATGCATATCATTAGATACGACCCGGTACGCAACCTGAACCCGAAAATCGTGTCACGTGGTACCAAAAGACTCAAATAGAAAAATAAATGGCAACAAAGGTTTTAAAGTAGCTGTTAAAACAACCAACGCATGCATATACAAACCACATAGAAACCCATTAAATCTAAACACTCTAGAAAGCGGAAAAATGTAAAAGTTTCCTAGCGGTGTTAAACGGACCGTGTTCACGGGCCCCTGTAGCAGAGTATTAAGTGCATCATAAAACGCATTATAAAAATCATATTATGCGTAAACAGCACCTTACAAAAACGTATTACATGTTCGATAGCTCTTTGTCCCGTTTCAATTTATGGGTAATAACTTGTTGTTTGAAAGTAAACATTTCAGTTAACATTTTACCATTTCATGATCACTCTTCTTTTTCCCTTTTATATGTGCTCAAAGTTTGAAGAAGAATTTGAATGACATCCTTTTAAGTTTCTCATTAAGCATCCTTATCTTCTTCTTACCCTTACCAACAATCTCAAGTGAAGCCTCCTACATACCAAATTTTAGCAAAAAACAATTAAAGAATAATCAATAAATACTTAACAATAATAACTCCTCTACAGCAGATGTATCATCCAGTTCCAGCTCAAGTAAGGGGCTGTTTGGTTCATTCAGATCTCCCATTCAGCAAAAACAGTAAGTCTGAATGATTCAGACCTAATTTTAACCATTCAGATGTTTTTCTGTTTGGAACCAAATAGTCTGAAGTCTGAATAAATCAGATGTTTACATCTGAATGGTTCCATTCAGATGTAAACAAACAGCCCATAACTCTTCCTATTTATGAAAAAAAAAATACTTATATTTATGTAATATACAAAATTACAAATAAAGAAAAAAACAAGTAGATTTCACCTGAATTTTTCGTTCCTTCTCCATCCTTTCTTTTCATCACGTTGTGCTTTTCTTGCCTTTTTTTAGTTCGTGTCAGGGGCAAAACAGTCAATTTAGTACCAGGTTCTGCGATGATCGGCACGAAATACCTCTAAAAAAACATTGTTTAATAAACACAAAGACAACAACAATAATACTAATAATAACAAAAATAAGCAATTAAACTGTTACCTTTTGTATCTAGCAATCATGAGTCTTCTATGCACTTTTTGAACTTGGTTATCCTTTATGTTGAGTTTCGAAATCATGAGTCTTCTATGCACTTTTTGAACTTGGTTATCCTTTATGTTGAGTTTCGAATATACCTGACTGCTTTTTGTATACACACAACATGATAAATGTTTTATGTTAAACCATCTTTGACAATTAGGTTTGGTATGTGTGTCATGCACCTAATATGAAAATGTCTTCCCTCATCATACAAATTAAGCAATTTCTCAACAAATAAGCAATCGCCTTATCATTACTAGACGCGTTGTCAACCGTCATAGTCATAACATTTTTAGTACCCCAACCATGAATACATTGCAATAACTCTTGACCAATATCTTCCCCTTTATGACTATGAATGGGTCTAAAATTAATTATTCGTTTATGCATTCCCTAATCATCATCAATGAAGTGCGCTGTCAGAACAATGTACCTAACCTGTTGACATGAGGATGTCCATGTGTCGGTGGTCAAGTGCACGATGTTGGTAGGTTTACTTACATATGCTAACAATTTGTTCCTTTCCTCAATATAATACTTTGCAATATCTTTACTCTTGTTTGCATATTCTTTACTTCGTTCTTTTCTTATTGAACCTTTAGTTCAAAATACTTTTCTTTTTCTAACATGTTTGAACCTATACTTCAAATCATGTATCTTTTATTCTTATGTTCGGACCTTTAGTCCGACATGTTTTCTTTTCTACAACCTACATTTTCCCAAAAACGTATACTTATATATATACATCATTTAGTTTATATTAATAATATAAACAATATATATATATATATATATTCATTTACTTATTTAAAATACTTTTAAATAATACTTTTATCTTTATTTATTAATAAAGATTATTTCATTTATTTTTCTTTATTCGTTTTCGTTTATTATTCCCGAGGTATCAAGTATATCCTCGACTTAGAGTTTTAAGCCTTTTAATATTTTATAATATTTTATTCGAGCATTATCCCTACCTTGATTTCGAGGTATCTTCGGTTTATGACACAGATTACGAGGAGGGTCGACACGCTTTACGAGGTAGAGAGAGTTTTCTAGAGAGAGAGAGAGAAAGATGTATTGAATTTGGTGTGAGTATGAGGGATGGGATCCCATATTTATAGGCTGATCATTCAAACTATAAGTCTATAAGCATAAATAATCAAAACTTTAGGGTCTATATATAAAGAATAAAAGATAAAGGACCTTGCAGCAAATACACAAAGTCTTCAATCAGTCCACGTATTGTTTAGTTTAGACCCGTCCGTCGTCACTCGCACATCGAATCAATCACACCACCGTAAACCTCCAATCGCCACCGTTCTCCGTTTCAGATTCCGGCATCTGATGCTATTTTATCCAGTAAGTTTTGAGCTAACTCTTTCTATTTCACATATTAAGTTACGATGCCAATTTTTAGTGTATTGAAATAAGTTTGTTTTATTATATTCGTTCATATTAAATTGTAGAGGTTGTAGATCAGTAGAAATTTATAAGCATAATTTGCTAGAATAAGGTTAGATCTGTAAATTACTGATCCTGTTAATGAATTAAAGCTGTTATTATTAGTTTATTAGCAGGTGCAAGCATCAATTCAGGAATCAGTTTCAATTAAAACACAGTAACTTGGAATTTTAGGGTTTTGTTTCGAGTAAGTGTTACATGTGATGGATTTGACTTATTTTGACTTCAATAAGACTTTAATTTCTATACTTTGTTTGCACTATAATACAACAATCAATATGAAATTAGTTTAGCATATTTTTAAGTTAAGGATGAGTTTTTTTTTCCCAAATACCAGTACCGTGCCGGTCCCGTTACTGGTACCGGTATCTGTTTTTTGTCATTTTCGGTATCAGTAAAAGTATTTGTTTTTTAGTCATTTTTGGTATCAGTAAAAGGCGGTATCAAATTTGTTTTTTGTCATTTTCAGTATCAGTAAAAGACGATATCAGTACTCGTATCGGTATTTATCTTTTGTCATTTTCAGTATCAGTAAAAGACGGTATCAATATTGGTATCGGTATTTGTTTTTTTGTCATTTTCAGTATCAGTAAAAGACGGTATCGATATTTGTTTTTTTGTCATTTTCGGTATCAGTAAAAGGTGGTATGCCGGTGTCGGTACTCGTTTTTTCGGTATTCCTAAATTTGTACCGATTTTCAAGAAATTTTTATACCATTTACCAATTAGAATGTGAACCTGTGAATTGTGATACGACCTATGGAATTTGTATACCTAAAATGTTGGCCTATTACATAGGAATGGATTACAATAACTAACTTACTATCATTTTGATTCAAGACAATTTATATCTAATCAATTTACTTTTCGCAGCATCCAATCTTTTAATTAAATAAAGATTAAATAAAGTAATAGTTCCAAAATAATTATATTTTACAAACTATAGCTCATCATTTAAGATATAACACGTGTGGAACAATTCAACCTTTGAAGTTTGAAATCCATGTAATTCAAAACATGTATGCTAACATAATAACATCTACCCAATATTCTAATCAACTATACTATTGAAATTTGGGATGTTACAATATTCCAGCTTAATGGAAATGAATCTCATAATGTCTTGTGTGCTTAGATAGCTGCCTATATAAGGATATTTGTTTCAAACCTTAATGACCTTGTTTGTTTGCTCATGCTTTGATTTCCTAATGAAGTAAGGTAAAGTTGTGTTATAACAAATAAATGAATAATCACTATATGTTGGATAATATACGTAGTGGCCATCTAAGCATGTATCTGGATAATGTTACTTACATTCATAGGATAAGATATAGAAAGTGATACTGGATTTTAATAATTCAAGCTACAAGCATAAATATCATAAATTTAGGGTCAATGTATAAAGAATAAAAGATAAAGGACCTTGAAGCCAATACATAAAGTTCTCGTTCAGTCCACGCATTGTTTAAACCCGTTTACACTATAATATAAGTATATAACGATCAAAGTGAATTAAGTTGTAACATATTTTGTAATTAGCTTTTACTATTGGAATTTTGGGATGTTACAATATTACAGCCTAATGGAGATGAGATTATAGTTTTCTCTCTAATCTGCCACATGGTAAAGACACAATTACACTATTTTGTATGTGCTAATATGGGTTTACATAGAATTGTAAAAGCATTTTTTTTGTTCTCTTAACGTTTTGCACGCTTAGATAGCTTTATAAGTTAACTTATTTTAAACTTGTTTGTTTGCTCATGCTTTGACTTGCTAAAGAAGTAAAGTAAAAGTGTCTTCTAACAAATAATCACTGTATTGTTGGATGATATACATGGTGGCCATCTAAGTATGTATATGGCTTCATTTATATCAACTATAGCCAATAACACGTGAGACGCTGAACTCACCCTTAAATGTTTTGAAAAGACAAACAATACCTTTCTTTAGGTGTGAGCATGTTACAGGTTGAATTAGATGTATTCTCAAAAAGTCAAAATACAAGGGTATTTTTTATATAAATGATGACTTTATCCTTGTTGAAAGGAAGATGCACTCAATTTTCCATGCTTGTTGCTTATGTTGAAGGGGCTTAAAAGGCAAAATGGATGTCAAATCAGCCAAGCCAGAGGCGGATCTAGAAGCTTCTGTTGCTGTAGATAGTGGTCATGACAATGTTGGACAAGATGCACCATCAAAGTTCTCTGCTTCTAGTATAAGCACATGGGCCAAAAGTTTTAAACTTCCTCAACCTTTGGGGGGCACACAAGCTGACTCCACGTCTGAAGATACTGGAAAATCAACTTTTGCACGTTTTACTGGCGGGCTTGGGTTGCGGTTATCTCCAAAGGCTTCCCAACCAACTGAGGATCCTGTTGAAGGTTTAAAATCACCACAAGCTGGCTTCATTGGGACCCTTACTAAAGGTTTTGTTGACACGTCTAAAAGTGCAGCGAAGGCCGTGCAAGTAAAGGCTCGTCATGTCGTATCACAAAACAAACGGAGATATCAGGTAATTTGTTTATGTTATTGGATTTATTAATTTATGTTTATGGTTAGTCGACTCTTTTAGTTATACTGATTTCTAGATAGCAAGTCAAGAAAAATTGTAGATGTGTCACCGAGCAGGCTAGTGTTATTATATATACGAAAATCTCCATGGGTCCACCCTAGTTAATTGGGAGGTAATTTGTACACCCGCTTATTTCAGCCATTAGCCACTAAAATAAATTTCTTTTACTAATATGCCCTTCACCAATAAAAATCTTTCTTCAACAATTTCAAACTGGTGAAGGTTAGCATGGTCAAAACTATTTAGTTAGTGTGCACGGGTAAAAGAGGTGGTGTACAAAATGATCTTATAGTTGATAATATCGATTTAGGCTGTTAAAAGGAAAATACAGAAGATTTGTTATTCACCTCTTGCAAAGTTGCTATAAATGTAGATAAGTTTTACTTTATAAACATATATGATCTCGTTTTATGTTTTAAGTTTTCTGAAAAGATATATCTTAGAGAATATTTTTCAATTTTTGTTATCTGTGTGTGTGTGTGACAATTTAATTTATTGGTTTCAAATTCACTTTATTTTTGGTTCCAGGAAGGAGGATTTGATCTGGATATGACATACATTACTGAGAATATAATTGCAATGGGGTTTCCTGCAGGCGACATGAGTTCTGGTTTTTTTGGATATGTTGAGGTGAACTTACGCCATCTGCCATTACTTTTGTGAAATGTATCAATAGTATTATAACTGAAAATCCATTTTTCAAATCAGTTTAGTTGAAACGTTTGGTAATTTTTTTGTAGGGATTTTACCGTAACCACATGGAGGAAGTAATCAAGTTCTTTGAAACCAATCACAAGGTAGTAACATTTTCTTATTTTCCTTTCTATATAATTTCTGGCCGTATTATTGTTATGATAATTGCAATAAACCCAGGTTTATGTAAATTCAATAATATTTGGGCAAAGCGCATGAAAAAGAAACAAATTTACACTTTCTTTTCAATTTTAGCAACCAACTATAGATTATGCACAAAACAGAAGCCAGCGTGCAATTTATTACTGGTTGTGGAAATCAATTTCATTTTAACCCGTTTTATTTGTAGATTGCTGATGTGGCACTGGTTGATACGATCCCTTTGGCTACATCAGATTTAACATATGTAAAATCAGTTGCATAAAAAGCTTAAAAGAAATTTATTTTACATGTTTGAAAAACAAGTATATTCTTTAAAAATTATGTTTAAAAGAACATTTAAATGTGAAATCAGATGCCGCATAGGATATACACATGCACTAAAATGACAAATAATGCCATGACAGCAGTTTTAATAAACCAGGAAAAGTTGGTTTACTAAGATGCCAAGATGTTTGATATGGTGTTGGAAGGCTGCTATTAAAATTATTTAGGCTTAGATGATCCACTGAGTGCAACCAAGATACAGTCTCAAAAGAAAGATAACTTTTCCCCGCTTGTCAAGATTACTCCTGACCGTTAACAATTATTTCAGGACAAGTACAAGGTGTACAATCTGTGCTCTGAAAGGCTATATGATGCATCGTTGTTTGAAGGAAAGGTATGTTCAATGTTCACAAGCTAACCTGTTCGTATGTACATGTTTTTGTTGATGAGATTATGCGATTTTACCAATTTATAATATTTCTAAAATAAAAGATAAAATATCATCTGTTCATCTGTTGCTATATATAACTGTATTGGTCAAATAACTAGCCCTTAGCATTAATTTAGCCATTTTCTCACAGCCTCTATAGCTAGAAACTATAACTAGCTTAATTCCTGGTACACTCAAGAAGTCAAGATTAAGAATTTTAGTACTGTATAGATGAAATATGAAAAAGATATTTTTATAATACTCCTCGAAAAATGTTTTTCTTTTAATTGCAGCTTGCTAGCTTCCCATTTGATGACCACAATTGCCCTCCAATACAACTCATAATATCATTTTGCCATAGTGCATACGCATGGCTAAAAGAGGACATAGATAATGTTGTGGTTGTTCATTGTAAGGCTGGAATGGCAAGAACAGGCTTAATGATCACAAGTCTGCTTTTATATTTAAAGGTATCGTTGAGTCTCTCATTACTTATTTTCTTTATCTTATGTATAGATATAACTACTGTAATGTATATGTTTTTTCAGTTTTTCCCCACTGCTGAGGAATCTATAGATTATTACAACCAAAAAAGATGTATTGATGGGAAGGGACTTGTTCTCCCAAGTCAAATTGTAAGTTCAGTTTAGAGATTTGTATAATGATTCCAGATTTTTTTTATTTTAATTCATTTGAAAATTCACTGTTATTAATTTTATCTTTTTGTATAGAGGTACGTCAAGTATTTTGAACGTGTTTTAACACAGTTCAATGGAGAAGATCAGCCTGGGCGCAGGTATGGCTTTTAATTTATCTTTGAAACTTTGACAGTACATAAAAGTATTTTTTATGTTAGACTTTAAAAAGTCATAAATCATAGAGTTAGACTTTTGATGAAAATTTAGTTGATGTTGATCTTGATTGTTTATGGGTTACTATTCTCTCACTGGTTGTAGGTGTATGCTTAGAGGAATTCGTCTTCATAGGTGCCCTTATTGGATCAGACCGTCTATTACTGTATCAGATCATAATGGTATGCTATAATGTAAATCCAACTTTTTAGGCTATAGTTATGAGGTACATGTTGAAAAAAGAAAACCTATGGACTTTTTCTGAAACTTTTACATTATAATTATTGGGTATTTGCAGAAAAAGAAAAAAAACAATGAACTTTCTCTAAACTTTTAGGTTATAATTATGGGGTAAATGTAGAAAAAAGGAAAAACTATGGACTTTTTTTGAATTATTCCACAAGTCCCTGGAAGTTATTTTTGCATAACTAATCCCTGAAAGTTATAAAACTCAACAAATAGATCCTTTTATTGCATAAATGGACCTTTTTTTAAAGTTCTTATAACTTTAGGAACTTAATTATGGAAAAAAGACATATTTGTTAGAAATAAAGTTTAAGGATCTTTTTGTTGATTTTTACAAGTTTGGGGACTTATGTGAAAATTGAGCAGAAGTCCATAGATTCCATTTTTGACTTTTGAACTATAATTATGTGTGTTATTCTTCAACAAGATGCATGGTATTTTATACTAGTGATCTTTCTTGTCATGCAGGTGTTCTGTTTTCTACCAAAAAACATCCTAGAACCAAGGATTTATCAGTATGTATCTTAAATGCTTCAATTTATATATATTATTTAATATAAATTCATAATGTTAATTCTTGATTTGTTTTAACTATGCAGCCTGAAGACTATTGGTTTGCTGCACCTAGAAAGGGTATAATGGTCTTTGCGCTACCCGGGGAGCCAGGTTTAACAGAGTTATCTGGTGATTTCAAGATTCATTTTCATGACCGTCAAGGGGACTTCTACTGGTATGCCAATTGTCAAGTAAACTTTTACGAAAAATGGAAATTATTGTGTATTTACAGTATTGCCATCTTCATTGTTTTTTAATTATCATTTTGTAGTTGGCTAAACACAACAATGACTGAGAACCGGACGATCTTAACCACCAATGATCTTGATGGGTTTGATAAGGTATTCATTAACAGATTTGTGTGCTATTCCCCTTCTTAAGTAGACTAGTAGATAAAATTGCACTAATGGTCCCTGTGGTGTCACTATATCGTTAATCTCAGTCAGTTTTTCAAATTTCGAATCTTATTAAAATACTCTTTCAAACTCAAAATACTCTTTTTGAAGTAGTTACATATTTGCATTCAATTGTGTATCTGCAGAGGAAACTACCATCTCCAGGATTTCTGGTGGAGGTTGTGGTTGTTGATTATGACCCCACCGTTCAATCAAAACCGCAAACTGAAAGCACAAGTAAACCAGCTGAGGGTACAACACCAAATCCTCCTTCTGAGACCCCTAAAGATTCTGGCAAGATTGAAAACTTATCAAATGAGACCCAAAATCTTTCTCTAGAAAAGTCAGGATCCAAACAGACTGATAGCACAAGTGAGCCCAAGTCGGGTTCTGTAACATCGGGCCCGGGCCTTGTAGGGTCTAGCCCAGCTGGCGAGGTAAGTGATTTCAAGGCAATGGCTGCTGATGCATCTGTATTTAGTTTTGGAGACGATGAAGACTTTGAAAGTGACGGTGAATAAGTGACTCCAAGATGTACCTGTGACTTCCATGTACATAAGATGGACTTCTTTGGTTTATTTAGAAATATCCTAGCCTATCCACGGCTTAAATATTTGCCATGCAAATGTCCTGTGTGAGGCCAAGTTGGGTCGTGTTGTATGTGAAGAACATAAACCGAAACAAAATCTTTGATACGTTTGTTTGTTTGATTTTATAGTTGGATAACGCTGGACGTGTTATGTTGCAAATGAACTTTTATTTGTATTCTCATCCTGTTATTTAAACTTTGATATTTATTGTTTTGGTTTTCATATGATCTTTCAGGTGTCAAAAGTCAAAACATGACGGTTTTGCACTTTTGCTTTACCTTGTGAAACTGACTGGTTAGTTTTGGATTTTTAAAACAACAAAAACTTAATTTATTCAAAGCTTATGATTGTCTCATTCAATTAAAAGGGTTTAAACTTTAAAGGCAAAAAGAGAATACCAATAATGAAGGTGTTAAGAGACTTGAGCTCACAAAGGCTTACTGAGTAAGTTGGCGATTTGTTGTTTGGTATTGACGTAGAGGGGCACAACTTCCTGCGACTCTACCCGTTCACGAACAAAATAACATTCAATCTCAACATGTTTTGTGCGCTCGTGAAAGACAGTAGAAGGAACTTAAAACATGTTTAGGAACCAAAACCTCACTAACAGTGCTAGCTGTAGAATTTGGAAATGGTTGTGGAGTTTAGGAAAGCTAAAAGGTAAACCACTGGATAATAGGACCGAATTGGTTTCACTTATCGGAAGCCAGAATAGAGCCGAAGAAAGATTAGAAATTGTTGGTTGTTTTGTTGCGTTATACTATTTGGTCGATATGGAATAATGTGCGGTGGTTCCGTAAAAAGGCAAGCTCTCCTATGAAGAAGTCTGATATAATGTTGTCTTTGTTTAGTTGGATTGAGAATAGAGCGAAATTTGGGTCTTCCTCGTAGTTGGATTGATGTTATTTTCCGATGCCAGTCATTTTGTAACTGTTGTTTTTGTTTAGTTTCTTACGACACATTTTCCTTTTCTTAATTATATAAATATATTTTCTGTTGACTGCTTAATCCACTCTTTTTCTCTATTCTTATTTCTTATTTGATTGTCGTTAATATATAAGTGTTCATTTGTTTCTCGGTTTTTTCTATTTAAATTTTTTTCTATATTAACATATACAACCGTAAATAACATACATATAACTAATAACTTTTTTGCCATGAAAAGATCGATTTCAAGATTAACTTTTTACGTGTTAGAAGTTAATTTATACCATTTTTTGAATACAATAAATATGTTATGAGCTAGAAATAAAACAACTCACACGTATATACGTGGAGTAAATTACGAAAGACAATGATTCGTTGATGACGTAATTATTAATTAAACCACATCTAGTTAAGCTTTTAATACATGATTCTACAGATTCACACTGCACACATTAAGGCCCATTGTTTACCGTCTACTGTGGAATAAAAAGTTGTTAGCTCTTTTATAATATAATTTTTTGATCCACCTCATCCGTTTATATGATATTTTTATTATAACTAGCACTATAACGATGTTTACATATTGTCAATCGTTTGGATGTTTCTATGATATCGAGAGATTTATATAAAATATATTCGATTTATTATCAACATAGCTTAAAAAAACAAGAATCTAATAATGCGTGGCGTGTAAAACTTTATCAACAATAGCTTTATGAGCGGCTCGTCTCCTTTACATACCTACTTGAAAGCTCTACTCATGAAAACGAAATTCAGTTGACGTGCTATTCATCTAAAGCTTGAACCTCAGTTCGGCTTGTACAAGTTCAATTTCCATGATCATATTAAAACCATATAAGCTTGCTTGAGTTCTAAATCGTTTATAGACCTTTATAGTTACATATTGACTTAATTGATTGATGTTAGCCCATCCGACCTATCAAATTCATATCGAACGAAAACGATGTTAGATTGACTCGTGCACCCGTTTTGTTGTTCATTAAGTCCTGTCTTACCTAAACATATAGAAGTTTGTCAAGTTTCTGTATTGATGAAAGTTTTGGTTATGGAGTAAAAGTAAGTATGAAGAAATGAAAGGTAGTAATCGTGGGGTCCGGTCTTCATGGAGGTGTAGGTTTCACCCCGCCAATGAAATGCACACTAAAACCTATACCCATTATTATTACTTACTTTTTTTGTTTTTAATTCTTATGTTATACCATTTTTAAAAGGTAAGTTGAAATAATAAACTGTTTTTGTAATGAAATATGTTGTATACAATTGTATTACAAATTTACAATAACAACTAGACAAGAAAAGTGAAATAACTTAACCTTTTTATTCATGACACATAGTATTTTTATAACTGGACTGGTTAATGAACCGGTCATTTTATTGATATATTTTTGGAAAAATTTTATATCGGATGGCTTTATAAATAATTGTAAAAAATTACAATGTTGAAAATATTGAAAATTCAGTACAACCATCAATTCAGTTTGCATGCTTAACATTTTGAGTTTTGATACCATAACCGGCCGACCAAAAAGAAAGTTGTTTAAGAGCACTAAACTGGATTAATTTTGTAGTTGGTTTCAGTAATCAAGAGTAGTGGATTTGCTTGTGATATGTATAAATTTATAGAAGTAAAAAAAATGGAAGGCAAGTTAAATCACTTATTAAAAAATATATATATTCCTTTGTCACATACACAGTATTAAGTATATAGCTATCATATTTTTTAATGGTAGTTATTAAGGTTTGGTGTTATAAAAAAAATTAAAGGTTTTTAAAAGTAGTTTGAAATCTGATATGGTATGCTTAGGTGAAATAAAGAGTTAAATGTCCTTGTAATAAATCGTCAAAACTCAAAACTAAGCACCCGGTTTAATTGGAAGCTCTAAAACTAACGTTGTTTAACTATTTAACTAAATCGTCATAATTAATTGTTAGATCAAGTGGAATTGTTAAAATTAAACTATATTAATTAAAAAGTTAAAAGAGTGTGATTTGATTGATATAACAACAATTATGCATACATATAGAAACACCCACATATAGATAGAGAAACATAGTAAAAATTCAAAGGCCAATGAATGAAACCACACTTATTTTATTTTCTCTTTAGTGTAATAATCAGCAATCAATCACCAAACCCAATGGCCATTTTATCATCATATTCATCTTCTTTCTTAGACACACTCTTCTGCAATGAAGAACATGAAGATCATGAGTTAACACAAAGCACCCTCACAGATTCATCTGATCTTCATCATATCCATCCATTGAACCTACAAGACTTGAGCTGGGAACATGAAGAACTTGTCACTCTTTTCACAAAAGAACAAGAAAAAGAACAAGAACAACATAAGCATACCCCTTACACTTTCTCTTTTGACAAAACATGCCCCTCTCTTTTTCTTGCTCGGAAAGAGGCTGTTGCCTGGATCCTTAAAGTCAAAGCTTGTTATGGATTCACACCTCTTACAGCCATTTTAGCCATTGATTATCTAGATAGGTTTCTATCTGGTCTCCATTTTCAGAATAATAAACCATGGATGATACAGCTTGTTGCTGTTAGTTGTCTTTCTTTGGCTGCTAAAGTTCAAGAAACTCATGTACCTTTGCTCATAAATCTTCAAGTATGAAACTTTAATATTATATATACCTTGTGCATATAAACATATTTGTTATATGGTCTTGTTAATTTTCGTGGATCTTTATTGTAGGTAGTGGACACTAAGTTCTTGTTTGAGGCCAAGAACATACAAAAAATGGAGCTTTTGGTGATGTCAACACTGAAATGGAGGATGAATCCTGTGACACCAATCTCATTTCTTGATCATATAGTAAGAAGGCTTAGATTATTATCAAGTCATGTTCATTGGGATTTCTTCAAGAAATGTGAAGCTATGATTCTTTACTTAGTGTCTGGTAATGTTAATGTCTTATTTAAATTTTTTCGATTTAGGTGGTTTAGGATTTAAGTAATTATTTCTAGAGTTTTGTATGCAAACGCAAGTTCGCTTGACAGCAAACTCCATAAAGTTTAGTGAAAAATTGTATGGAGTTCGCTTACCAATTAAAAGAAAAAAAGAAACACACGCCATCATTGACTAGAGAGTCTTTTTTTTAACCTAAGGCAATTCACGCTTGGCTAAAAATTATTGACTTATGAAATTAAAAGATACAACTACACTAGGAATTCTAAACCAACTACTATATTTCTAAGTTAAGTATTTTGTTTTCATTTTGGTGTTTTATTTTTGTTTCAAGATTCAAGATTTGTGAGTTACAAACCATCTGTGTTGGCCACGGCTACAATGCTTTGTGTTGTAGATAAAATCGATCCGACCAATTCCATTGGTTACAAAAGTCAACTTCTGGATCTGCTCAAAACCACTAAGGTTTGTCTTCTTTGTCCTTTCCACTATTGTTTGCTACATGTTTTATGTACAACTCCCACTGCTCTTGAAACAACATATGTGATGCAACGAATGGTAACAAAAGTACTATGTTTGAAACAGTCACAGTAAACACACTGCTTCATTTGTGTTGGCAACAAGGGTGATTTTGTCTTTTTGTGTTGGTTACTACTTAGGCCTCCGCAAATTTGCATGATATTTGGTTCAATATTATTGTGGTGCATTTGACACAACTTACTTAACAAAAGATCAAAATGTGTGCATATTCGAGTCGTACTTACACACATAATTACTTGTACGCAGGACAACATAAACGAGTGTTACGAGCTTGTTATGGATATATCTTGTGATAATCACAATAAACGAAAACGGGATGGAAATGAGACAGCAACTTATCCTAATAGTGCATCCAATGCTCGCGATTCCTCCCTTAAGAAAACAAGAATCGATCAACAATCACGTTTGGTTCACTTGTAAGATTTCAATCACATGCAAGCACTCGATATCCATATATAACACAATGCATGGTGGTTTGAGAACCGGTCCACTACAAATTATGTCGTTATGGCCAAACAATTACTCTATCGTTTTAGATCGTTTTTAGTGTGAGATAAATCAAACTTGGTGATGTTATCTTTATCAAGCAACGAACATATATTTATTGTTGATATTGAAAATAAAAGTCATGGGAAATTTGTAGTGTAACAAGAAGCTAGGTGGAGTAGCTTCATTGATATATAATTATCTGCTTATGTTGTGTATGGTCCACAGGCTACTTTTTATGGCTGTCATGCATGCAGTGCACACCATGCACGACGCATTAGATGATGCCAAGGATAGCAAGTATCTTATTTGATAGGTGGGAGATTTGTAGGCCATAAAAAGTAACGTTTATACTATAGACTTATTATATTAATGCACATGATACATTATTATATATATATATATATATATATATATATATATATATATATATATATATATATATATTTATCTTTGTGATGCATGCTCCTCTCACCTTTTTACCATTTATAAATCAAGTTTCTAAATTCAAGTTATTGTAAGTCATAACTTATAACTATGTGTATTGATAGTTAATTAAGATGTTTTTAGGATAGTACTTGTTACTCTAGGGCTATAGGGCGAGTATATATTATGTCCTTAAAGTAATTATGTGGCCATGTTTCATATGTGCAACCGGTAAATAGCGAATTGCCTTCAAAGATTTAAAGAGACAGTGTGTGTAGAATGTTTATCAACTCTTGTATGTAAGGTTATAATCCGGATAAATTAGCAAATGTTGTATAAAATCACCGTTACAAAATTTTTATAATTTGAAAACAGAGATGGAATTGGAGATTCAGATAAATAAGAAAACTTGATGAAATCTCCAAAATTTGGAGAGATGAAGAAAGATATGGAGACTCTAACGTGAGTGCTCTAACAAAATCGCATTTTTATACATATTGTGAAGAATGACTAAATGAAGTAGAATCTCTGATCCATAGTTGTGTATTCATCGCCCCGTTGTCACCATGCCCACCCCCTTCATACCAACCGCCATTGCAACCTACGCCTTGATAACCTGATTTATTGTCCATATCCAACCAAAACTTGTCGCCGCTACCATCATTGTTGCTATCTCCACCACCACATGATATTGGCGGTGTAGGTGACGATGACAACAACCAGTAGATGAATAGAAGGTGGTACTCTAAAAGCTAGGGTAGTGATGACGGAAATGCGGGATGACAACTACGAAATGAAAACCTTAACATAACATTTATTCCAGTTTGTCAAGGAAAATTCTCAAAACAAACACACACTAACATAACATCGATTCAAGGATGAATGGGTTTATTTTTTATATTTAAAACTTTATAAAAAGTATTTTTTTTACAAAATAAATAATTAATTTATGGAAAGAATGAATGGAAAATTTTGTTGAAAAACGGAAATTGGGAGACATGTTTAAAAGAAAAAATGGTCCTACATTTTGTTTTTATGTTTCCAATTAGGTAATGGATATATTATGGATTTTTCTGAATACAAATCGGAAACAGCTATCCTCCAAAAATTTTTTTTATAATTTTATAAAAGAAAAATATTATTAAAAAGATGACACGATATGCCCCCGCGACAATAATTGTAAACTTATATGATGTTGTCATGTCGGCGATCGTAATAACTAAATTTTGACTTGGTCATTCATAGTAAGAGGTCTTCCAACACGTACATTTTAAACAAAATAAACATATATATAATAATTTTATTATACAAAATGTGCCATATATTAAAATATAAATAGAAAAGGAGTGCTAAGGTGTCGTGATTTCAAAAGTTAGAAGTGTCAGTATATTAGCTCGTTAAAGTTGAATAATACTAGCACTATTTAGTTGTAACTCTTCTCATACAAGTGCAGTAAATAATCGCCCACTGGGATTCACCGATACCCAGTTTAAAAAACGAACAAGACTCCCCCGCCAAACTCTCGATGAAGTTAAGGCATGGGCGGAGGCACGACAAAAGGAATTCCAAGCTGAGTTGGACGAACGCTTGCGTTCCGTCCAACAGGCCGACGAATTCGAAGAATACTTGGACAATGACTCGGAGGAATCCGACTCCGACGCGAACCCTCGCCATAGGGCAAAAGGGAAGCGTAAGGAAACGGACTCCCAACCGAGAAGGCATTTTGGACAAGCCTTCAAACCAAAAAGCACAGGTGGAAGTTCACGAGACTTCTCCAAAACGTTCAGACCGAACGTTGCAAATGCGGGAACGTCCAAATTTGCAAGGGACATTGCGGAAGCAATTGCCCCAAAAAGTGCCAAACAAATGCCCAACATAGGCACTTATGATGGTATGTCCGACCCAGACGACCATTTGAACAGGTTCATAGCAGGGGCAACCGTCAGCAACTGGACGGAACCCACGTGGTGTTACATGTTTCAAATGACGCTGGTGGGGGCTGCTAGGGTTTGGTTTGATCGTTTACCGGTTAACCACATTTACGACTGGGCAGACTTCCAGCAGAAGTTTAGCCAACACTTCAGCCAGCAGCGAAAGTATACCGAGGAGCAATGGACAATCCTCAAATGCATACGGGAAGAAGATGAATCTCTGCCAAACTTCATCACTCGCTTCAACTCAAAGAAGTTAAGTTTGGGCAATATCAGCGAGGATCTTGTTCGCGCAGCCTTCATCCAGGGCGCGCAGGACCCAGAGCTTATCCGCACCCTAACGGGTAAAGATGGAATGCCATCCACATGGGATGGCATCATGACAGCAGCCAAACGCTATGCGGAAACGGAGAAGCAACTGGGTAGAGACCTTCCGCAGAGCACAAACCTTTACACCCAGAGGACGAGAGAGGACAACGTCCTCACCGCCCGATTGAACAAAAAACGGAAGCAAGGCATTTGGCAGTCAAGGGTAAACTTTGACACCTCATCCGGCTTACAGCACCGATTGGGTGAAAGGGATAATGTAAAGCTGCACCGGAACTCCAGATGGACGCCACTTACCAAAAGCGTCACTGACATATTTGCTACTGAAGAGCTCCCATGGCCAAAGCCTCCAGTAATCCGACATCGTCACGATGCTGATCGGAGCAAGTACTGTGACTATCACAGAACAAAAGGCCACAACACTGAAGAATGCATAGACGTAAAAGACATGGTCGAAACATTCGTCAGAGATGGGACGCTCGCACACCTCGTGGCGAAATAAAAGCTAAGCAGGCAGGCAGGTGCGTGTGGAACCATGGCTGGGGTAAACATGAATAAAAAATCAGCTTCAATATGGAGACTACATGCTGCGTAAAGAACGAGATCCCGAAACAGGTGCGTGTCGGCTCAATGGCACTCCTGTCCCAACATGGAAGGGAGTTCAATTACACAGTTTGCATGTAATCAATTCCAATTTGTACAGAAAAGGCCAAGAGCCACTTCTAATGGAAATGATTCTCTTTCAAACGTCGAAGCTGATGATTTACATTTATACTTTTGTACACACTAATATGCCGGTTTTCACCGCATAATTACAAAAAACGTCATTGCATGGGAAGGCGGTCCTACCCGCACGAACCCAAAAAGCATGATAAACCTTCACGCAGGTCAGTTGAAGGGGAAAAAAGTTACCATATGAAAGTGCTGGTCTATCCGCATGAATCATTCGAGGGAACTGCACCAACCTATCAACAACCGCGCGTGGGACGGTTCAAAATTCTTAAGAGGAAAAGGTAAACCTATACGCAGGTCAGATATGGGTAAAGTTATGCCATCCTACTAAGTGCAAGTGACGGGTCTACCCGCACAATCACGAAAGAGGAAGCAAAACTTCACACCTATTATCAGCCACGTTCAAAGGTTAACTTATCCTCAACAGGCAAACCTTCACGCAGGTCAGTTGAAGGAGGAGTTCAATTATTCCATTAAATGAAAGTGCCGGTCTATCCGCATGAATCATGAAAGGAAAATGAACACTAACCTATCAACAACCGCGCGTCGAACGGTTAAAACTATCCAACACTGGTGACGGCATTCACATTACGTGAAGTCGTTGCGTGGGAAGGCGGTCTTACCCGCACGAACCCAATAACGTGGCAAACCTTCACGCAGGTCAGTTGAAGGAGAAGAGTTCAATTATTCCATTAAATGAAAGTGCCGGTCTATCCGCACGAATCATGAAAGGAAGATGAACACTAACCTATCGACAACCGCGCGTCGAACGGTTCAAAACAAAATTCTTAAAAAGGTAAGAAAAACCTACACGCAGGTCAGGTATGGGTAAAGTTTTGCCATCCTACTAAGTGCAAGTGACGGTTCTACCCGCGCAATCACGAAAGAGGAAGCAAAACTTCATACCTATTATCAACCACGTTCAAAGGTTAACTTATCCTCAAAAAGTAAGAAAAACCTACACGCAGGTTAGATAAAAGTTAAAGTTTAGCCATCCTACCAAGTGCAAGTGACGGTTCTACCCGCACAATCACGAAGGAGGAAGCGAAACTTTAACCCACTATCAACCACGTTCAAAGGTTCTTATTCTAAACACTTGGAAAATTGCTATTTTAAACTAAGTATGCAAGTCATAAGTTTATAAAGCAAAGAATCCAATGAAAGGAATAACAATCGTATATTTCAATGATATATTACAACAGTGGCCGGGTAACTACCCGCCTAAAAGAAATCTATACAAAGCTAAGTCTACCCTAGCAGTGGGAAGGGATCTTCAGGATCAGGCTTCAGGGCCACCTCCGCTTGGACCAGCACCGTCAGAGAGCGGCTGCCCAAGGAAAGCCTTAAGGATGTTTAGCCCATCATCAGCAGCAGCAGCTTCATTCACCTTCTCCACCACTGGATGCGGGAAGGCAGCGTACTGGTTCACAGCTTGGTCATAAGCAGCTTCAGTATTAACATTGAATAAAGGGAAGTTGGAGGGCGGAAAGCCTCTCTCAGCAAACCCTAGACCAAGCAGGAAGCCAGTCTTCTCCCCATCCTCATGAGAAGCGTTGAGGGCTGCGCTCATCGCATCGTCATAAGAGGTCTCAGAAAGGACCCGACGCACAACCTACAAAAGAATACAAAGAACATTTTCTAATTACGAGCGGAAAGCGTAAAGAAAAAGATAAAGATACCTGAGGCAACGCTTCTCGAAGCAGCCATTGGAGGGTAGCTTGACTTTCTTTGTAAGCACGTTCGGCTCCGCTTTTATCAAGGTTGGCAAGTTGAACTTCCTTGGCGGCAGCCTCTTCGACGCTTTTGAGTTTCCTTTCAGTGCGGTCAAGCACCCCCCTCTGGTCAAGGATCTCCTGCAGCTTCTTGGCATCTTCCATTGCCAAGGCGTCATGAGCATGCTGAAGAGCCTTTAATTTGCATTTAAGCTGCTCATTCTCTTCGCGAAGCGGCTCAGCAACAGCTTCAGCCTTGGCAGCCCTCTCAATTGAGTTTCGCGCAGTCTCCTTAGCCAGCCGAAGCTGTTCATTCACAGCTTGGGCGGCCTTGGAGCGGGCCTCGAGTCGCGCCTGGACTTCAACCTCGAGGGCCTTGAATGCTCTCTCCTTCTCGGCGGCGGCAGCGGCCAACTGCCGGTTCTCCTCCCGCAGAGCCCGCGTCTCAGATATTTCTTTGGCGCGAGCTGCTTTTAACTTGTCGTTTTCACGACAAAGCAGCTCGACGCGGGGCTGCATCCGGGCTTGGAGAACCCGAAGCTCATTGGTTAGCCTACCCTCCTGGTAGCTAGCCATGGCTTCCCCCAACGCACCATGAGGAGCAGCGTGGCGAGCCCAATCCACGCACTCCACAGGGGTGCGAAGGGTTGTTCCTCGGCGTATGTTCCATCTTGGAACATACACTTCATTGGAATCCGACACTGCAAAAGAAACAAAGGCAGTTAGGAAAAGATGACAAAAATATACAAAGGAAAAAGAACCCTACGTACCTGTAGGGTCAATAACAGGCCGATAGCCGCCAAACCCATCACCTGAACCTAAAGGAAATCCATCCAACAGGTCAGGCAGATGGGAAGGTGGCATAGATCGGCGGGAAGCCCGGCGCGTATCTGATGGTCCGGCCGTCGGTGCCGGTGGCGCAGGTATAGTGGCAGCCGCTGTGGTAGCCATTGTTGGCGTCGCCTCCTCAGCAACAGTAACCGCCGGCTCCGTGAAAGATGCTGTAAAAATTGCACTCACGGCCGGCGGAGACACCTTCTCAGCTGGAACAGCCTCAGGAAGGCTGGAACCAACGGAAGCAGGCGCAGACGCCTGGGTCGATGCCTCGGGAAGGCTGACCGAGCCTTCCCTCATTGGCGGGGGAATACTTGCTCCAACTCCACCCTGGAATGCGTCAACATCCACACCTGCACAAGCAAAAGTGTTAGAAAAATTTATTTGAAACAACAAATCTAGACAAGAATTATGGGGGTACTTACGGGGTTTCTTGAGCTTGAACGTACGGACGAGCGGGGGCGAACCCGATGGAGCCGGCCTCTTGACACCGGTAACCGTCGTCGTCGCTGCCTCCCCGGAGGTAACAGCTACAGCCTCCGGAGCGGTGGTCTCCTCACCACCGGGCTTCCCCGCCACCTCTGCACTATCTGACTCCGAGTCAGATAGGACTACCGGGTCGGCCGTAGAGGCCACCTTCTCCTTGCCTTTCCCGACGGCAGCCTTTTTCTTCCGCACCAGTGGAGGACCTTCTGCGGATTCCTCAGAAGAAGAAATGTCAACTCCAGCAGCAGGCACAGCATTGAGAGGTTCAGGGTAGAAGATAGGCTTACCTGGCCGTCGGTGGCTCAGGATCTCTTGGCCTGGCGGGTAAACCTCCACGAACCGACCCGCGGTCTGCTCTAAGATGGGCAACTCGTTCTCGTCCAGAGCACGAGTACCCATCCGCGCGGGACCATCTTCCTCCCGCGGGTTCAGGAGCGACTGAAGATCGTTCCCCTCTGAAATCAACAAGAAAGTTAGAAAAAATCGAAGTCAGCAAAATGAAACAAGACGTACCATAAGGGACAGAGTTCGAACCATATTCAAGGACGATCGGAACCTTATCCGCATTCGCCGCCTTCCACACCCGGCTCATCCCCAGCATCACCATCGCCGACTCCGGAAAACGGAAAACCGGGGACTGGACCCGGGATATCTTCGAGAACCATTCCGCCTCCTCGTAGTTGAGGGCGGGAAGGTTCGGAAGCGCCTGGCCATTCTTGAACTTCATGGCGATGGGGATGGCGCGAGCGGATATGAAGAAGAACTCTCTTCTCCATGAGCGAAGACTCCGCTCGGTGGTACAAATCTTTAAACCCTTGATACGGGTTGTAAGAGTGTACCACCCCTGGATGCACCTCCAAGTGTAGAAGGTCATCAGACGGTCAACGAGGGGCTCAAGGCCCAGTATCCGGCACACCCACTCAAAGTGCCGGACCTTGGCAATGGCCATGGGGTGCACCTCTGTCAGGTGCACACCGTGCCTCTCCAGGACACGGTACACAAACTTTGTCAACGGAAACCTAAGGTTTCCGTAGACAAAGAATGCAGCATAAACCCCGATCTTGCCACTAGGGGCATCGTACACAGTATGGTGGGGTTCAGGAAACTCAGGCTCGAGAGACTCGAGCATGAACTTCCTGACGATATACTGGTACAGATCGACAGGAAGAGAGCACTGGCATTCGCCAGCAGTCTTCTGGTCATCAGCATCATGAGAAGACATGGTGGAAGAAAGATGAAAAGAGATTTCAGGGTAATGCTTTACTGAACAGAAAAATTCGCCGGAAATTACTTGAGAAGAAGAGATGAAAGTGAAAAGTGTGAATTGCAAATAACCCTCTCCCCCTTTATATAGTAATCGCAATTAATGCGATGAATTTAATACGGAAGAGAGAGAAATCAAAGGTGCAATGAAACTATGACGCGTGGCAAAAGCAAGCTGGCAACATCTGTCACAAGGACGTATGCCAGAGATTTCGCGGCTACGCGCCCGAAATCCCGTGCCCACGCGCCTGAAAAAGCAACTGGAATGACCATGTTCTGTCACGTCACCATAACTCCCTGCACGTCCTGACACAGTCAGAAGAAACCGTCGCACGACGTTTCAGAGGTTTGGACTTATCTTTTCACCAACTCTTCGAATTTCAAAATTCAAAATTCGAAAATATTAAAAAGTAAGCGGGAAAATACCCCTTACCCCTTGGCAAGCAAGTAACCGTAAGACGGATGCGGGTACAGTGTAAAGGCAAAACCCTTCACATACCTAGCACCCGCAGGGAATTGAAGCCAAATAAACCTTGGCAAACAAATAACCGTAAGACGGCTGTGGGTACAGTGTTAAGGCAAAACCCTTCACATACCTAACACCCGCAGGGAATTGAAGCCAAGAAAACCTTGAACAAGTAACCGTAAGACGGATGCGGGTACAGTGTTAAGGCAAAACCCTTCACATACCTAGCACCCGCAGGGAATTGAAGCCAAGTACCTCGGCAACCAAGTAACTATAAGACGGGTGCGGGTACAGTGTAAAGGCAAAACCCTTCACATACCTAGCACCCGCAGGGAATTGACGCCAGGAATACCTTGGAAGTAAAGTAACCGTAAGACGAGCACAGGTACAGTGTTAAGGCAAAACCCTTCACATACCTAGCGCTCCGCTGGGAATTGAAACCAAGAAGGATCTTCTGGGCAATGCTTGCGGAAACGGAAATAACATCCCCGCATAGCGGGAACGTCGAGAACTACGTTGTTTGAAGCTCCAAGATGGAATTGGTGGTCTTAACATAATTGATCACTATGTTCAAAACTACCAAAACCTCATGGAAAATACATACAACTGGGACTCAATGCTCCTGACTTGCGAGGAGGTTACAGACCTACCCGCATCATACCCAAAGACCAAGCAGGAAACTCGGGCATTTCTGCAAGTGACAAGGACTTCCGCGGAAAGAATCCCCATGGAAAACCTTACAAAACCCTTTTCAAAACCCTTTGCTCAAGTCCAAAAGTTCACCTCATTTTATTAAACACTCATGAGAAGAACATTGGACTGGGGGGACTTGAAGAGGTAGGTCCCAGCAGAGCCCAGTTGGACCCGCAAGACTCACCTTAAACAGGGACGTCTGCGCAGAGACCAACTGGATCCGCAGGACCAACCATGCTCAGAGACGTAACGTCCTTACGCGCAGTACGCAAGCTGGTCCCGCAGGAAATGCCTCCCAATGGTGAAGGACTCCGCCTGTCCCCGCAGCCTCGGATACAAGCCATTAGGGAAGGCCACCCGCGCAGCATGGCTACACGCACAAGGCACTTAACTCTCCCAGTGTCACCTGAAGGAATGAGCAAAGGCGGGAGGGGGAAAACTCCCGCCTAAATGAGCCAGTCCGTATGGAGGATCTTTTGTGTGATACCTGACGAGGTACAGACAAAAGATCTGACCAAGAATGCGACAGCTCACTGACAGCAGCATGGCAGACAGCACGCCACAGCACTGTGACCAATAGCCGCCGCCTACCCACCAACTCCTGCCATACCACGTGCCTAGCCTGTAGTTGGCAGAAGAGGAAGAGTGCACGACACGCCTGCTCTGTGTCAGCCGCTACCTATCCACCACTCACAGGCAGGGCACGTGCATAGGTTACAGTTGGTAGCGTGTTGGGCCGGCTAAACCCCTTGGAAACCTACATTCGGCTATAAATACCCCAATGGTATGATCATCTTACAACATCTTATCTTATCATATATACCTGATATCTGCTCTAGCAATCTCTTAATATACTTTTATATTTAAAGAGCAATCTAGTCTGATTCTCACGCCGGAGGGTGGTCACAAGGAGGAACCCCCCCTTCTCAGTGACGAGCTCACGGTGTCTGTTTTGCAGGTTATCAGAAGAACCATCTTCCAAGGGTCTAACCCCTCGTGGGAAACAGCTCTCCAACCCCCAGGTTACCAGTAATCTGCCCGGGGTCTGGTTAGTGTTTCTTCAGTCAGTATATTAGCTCGTTAAAGTTGAATAATACTAGCACTATTTAGTTGTAACTCTTCTCATACAAAATTCCAAAAGTAACTTATCGCTTTTAAAACATACCACTTCTCTCATGACTCATGAGTAGTAAATTGTTTTTATTTGACACGATAAGATTACAATATATCGATGCTAAAGTATAAACTAAACACCTTGTGCAATCATTTCAAACACCTTACTTCGAGCTTCATTGTCTCTTTCAATTTTGCTCTATTTTGAACATATTTTAGTTCGTCTGAAAGCTCTCATTAATAACACAAACCCATAGATAGTTCAAGTGAATGAAAGTTAATTAAAAAGTAAAGGAGATACAAAATTTTGAATAGAGATTATTTTGGATCATGGATTATTTTCGACCAGCTTTCTTGACACTCTAATGATGTGCTTGTTGAAACTTGTGAAGGAGGTCAACCGAAACTTAACACTATCACTATCGTCTATCTATTTACTCGTTAGACCATGACAAATCGATAGTGACAGTTCCAAGATTCAGGAAACATAATATAGGTAAGAAATTAGGAACTCATACAAAAGACAAATCGATGGACTATACAATGTAACAAATCTGATGACCAAGTAATAAATTCGGTTATTGCATAACATGAAATTAAATGGATTTGTAAATATATTCTGAAAGGTCAAACTGTACAACCTCAAAAAAAAAGTGGAGCACATATTGCATGGGACCTGACCTTGTGAATCACAAGTTGGCAACCAATTAACCCCTTATGAGGAATAGTCCTTTTTTGACATCACAACACACACCTTAATACAAACAATTCATTAATATCATTGTTTTTTTTACACAAGATGATTATTTTATTGAAGAGGTAGGTCCCAGCAAAGCCCAGTTGGACCCGCAAGACTCACCTCAAAGAGGGACGTCTGCGCAGTTGAACCCGCAAGACTCACCTGCAACAGGGACGTCTGCGCAAAGGCTAAACTCGCAAATACTCACCTTGAAGAGAGACGTCTGCGCAGAAACCAACTGGATCCGCAGGACCCACCATGCTCAGAGACGTGACGTCCTTACGCGCAGTACGCAAGCTGTTCCCGCAGGAAAAGCCTCTCAATGGTCGACGTACTCCGCCTGTTCCCGCAGCAACGGATACTAGCCATCAGGGAAGGCTACCCGCGCAGCAAGGCTACACGCACAAGGCACTTAACTCTTAAATAATTCAGTAATGTCACCTGAAGAAGGAGTGAGCAAGCCGGGAACACTCCCGCACAAAGCCGGGAAAACTCCCGCCCAAATGAGCCAGTCCGTACGATACTGGAGGATCTTTTGTACTGTACCTGACGAGGTATGGACAAAAGATCTGACCAAAGATACGACAGCTCACTGACAACAGTATGACGAGCAGCACGCTCTTGTACTGTATGTCACTATCAGCCGCTGCCTACTCACCAACCTGTCGGAGGACGTGCATAGCCTGCAGTTGGTGGAACAGGAATAGTACACAGCCGCCCTGGTCACTATCAGCCGCTGCCTACCCACCAACCACCAGCATGGCATGTGCGTAGCCCACAGTTGGCAGAACAGGAACACTATTCAGCCGGCTGTACCTGCTTGGAAACCTACCTTCGGCTATAAATACTCCAACACCTTGGAATGGTAGGATCTTATCTCATATCTCATATCTTGATATATTACCTGATATCTGCTCTAATCATTCTCTTAATATACACTTATATTCAAGAGCAATCTAGTCTGATTCTCACGCCGGAGGGTGGTCACAAGGAGGTACCCCCCCCTTCTCAGTGACGAGCTCACGGTGTCTGTTTTGCAGGTCATCAGAAGAACCATCTTTGCCGGACCTAACCCCTCGTGGGAAACATCTATTTAACCCCCAGATTATCCGTAATCTGCCCGGGGTCGATTAGTGTTTCTTCATTTATGTTAAAGAGTAAAATATTAGGATGGAATTTACGAAATTGTGTAAACGAAACTACATTGTCCAATTTAATATGCATGATGAGAAAATATTTCAAAACTTTTAGATGGTTTACGATTATTCGATTCACAAATGAGGTCTATTAACATATAATAATTTCACATTACATTGTCATTCTCTGGATGTATTTATAAGTTTGTTCATGACTTGTAAGTTTTTCTTGCCTATAAAGTAATGTAATAACGTATAATTTTCACGTGTATATTTTATATTGACCAATTAACAATTTTTCTAAAAGTACATAATTTTTAGTCAGCCTTTTATAATAGAACTAGTATTTACACCCCGCGTTACGGCGGAGGTGTAAAACCTTGTATTTACATATCCACTCCACTTAAAAGCATGAAGTTTTCACCACCACCGCCTTCATTTGTCATACCCTCTCCCGCAGTCAGTAACTTACGTTAACCGTTAAGAAAACTGGACAAAAAGTAGACGTAAAAACGTTGAACCACACACGCTCATTGTATCGTGTTAACACACAAAAATTAGACCGAAACATAAAATATAAAAAAGATATAACTAAGTCAACTTAACATCTACGCGTTGCGATGTGGCTGTTAAACGGGAAAATAGAAATACCGTTCAACCACACACGTGTCGCAGCGCGTTAACTCGTTAAATTCAAACGTAAACGTTAAACAAAAAAATGTATAAGATGAAAAGTATAGGACACTAAAGTTGAAATTGTAAAAATATTTTGTGACATACTTGTAAACTATGAAAAAGTGTATGGACCAAAAGTAAAAAAAAAGAATATTACATGGTACAAACTTGAATGCATAATGTACAAAACACTAATGCATGTTCCTCCCACTTTTATTATTATATAAATTTTTTAAAAGTTTTGTCAAGTATAAGTACAAAGTATTTCAAGACATTGAACATAATTCACGAATATAAAGTGAGGACGTGATATTTCAAGTATATAACTATGTAAAAGCTCAAGTAAACCGTGACAGGAAATGGTTTGTTTTGTTTTTATGGGTTGTCTATCTAGGTGCTCATGGTTTTATTTTTTACTTAAGGAATTCCTCGTCTGGGCAAAACACATCTTGCTAGAGAAGGTTTCCACCCCCTTTATAAGGAAGCCTTCGTTCTCCTTTTCAACCGATATTAAATTTACACTTCACCCCCTTTTAGAGTCCAGTGTCCTCGATGGCACACTAGCCAGCCCCTGGTTTCGATACAATTTGTGACAAATTAAGTAATTGTGCTAAAATGTTGTCCGCTTTGTCTCCACTATATTGCCCATACAAGAACTAACGGTTTTGTTTTCACGCAACGAATTATTTGTCAGGGCAAAGCACATCTTGCTAGATAAGGTTCTCTCCCCTTACAATAAGGGCTTTGTTCTCCCTCTCAACCGACGTCGGACTTACATCTCCGAGCATCCAATATAAAACTACAACGATGCAAAAAAAATTAAAATGACTCGTGCGCAAGAATAATACACGCATATTAACTTTTAAGCCCCTCAACTTTTGTAATAATACATTTCCCCTTTCAAATCACATCTTTACTTTTTGACACATCAACTTTAGTAATGATAATTTTGTCGGTTCAATTTCCATGTTTACTTTTTGTCCTTTCAATTTTGATAATGAAAACTTTTATAGTTACAAATCGAAATGATACCGACCAATTCCCGTAGCATACTCATCGTAATTGCGATAGCTTTTGAACAAATAATGCATTTAATCCGCTTCGCCACAAGTACACTTGTGATACCTAAAAAGTAAGTTGTTTCTTTTTGTTTTCTAGTTGAATGGTTAAAGCTTACATTTATTTCTCTATGTCAATACCACGATATATTAACTTAAGACTAATCGTAAAGGGTGCGCCCTTGCAACCTCACCAACATCTACTCAACCAAGACATTCATCACCGTCAACACGAGCGCAAAACAAGAAGAAGCCCCTTTGAATTTGGAGCCAACGTTTTTCCAACCAATTAATTCTACACACTTGAGTCACTCACATTTTTATTTAAAAAAATAATAAGTCATTATGTTGACCAGTTTTTTTAAAGTTGACCGCCTACACGTGTGTACTTTTAATAGCTAGTTAGAAACAAAATTTGGCCTCTCAAATCTTACTGTGCGATAATCCCAACAACGCCTCAGCCACCGTCAACCACCACCATCACCGTAACCTCCGGCCGTAGTGGTAATAAAGACAACCGTCTGAATGTCTTGTAGCAGTCTGCTTCCACTTAGAACAGTCTCTCACTCCTTAAATCCCCAATTCAGAAACCACCAAGGCTCATACATCGCATCATCATCGTTACCTCCGCCACCGCCTCTCTTAACATCCAAATTATTATTATTATTATCGCAGCAAAGGAAGAATGGAGTTCTGGCACGTGCAGAAGATAAGGCACGTGGAGGTGGAGGAGGAGATAATACTACAAGCTCATCTTCAATTCAACCTAAGCCTAAACCTAATGCCGATAACCAGTTTCAGGTCTTACTTAATTAATATCCACTCATTTCTTAACCTAGATCTGTATTGTGATCTTTAATCCGTAATTAATCAGTTCGCTCATTGACTGAGTAGCTTAAAAATGGATGATTAGCAGCATTAAGTTCCATCATAACTTTGTACAACACAGTTTAATTACCAATACGGTTGCTGACGGTTCGGTTTTCGCAGTTTTTATTACTAACAGTTTGGTTCCGGTTTGGTTTCACGGTCTGAGCTTTCAAAAATCCATGTAGTTAGAAAGTAAATAGTCCATTTGTAAAACAAACTTGAGTAGACTGAAATACATACACAGCTTCCACTTAACATTAGACTGAAATAGAACTATAAAGCAAACTTGAATAATCAACCTACGGTTAATACAAGCCCTGCAATTTTCACACATGTATCAGTAATTTACCGTTAGATTTCTGGAATTGTTAGGCTAAATATTGATGATTAATTCATTTTCAACATTAGGATATAACATCAACAGGAGCTTGTGATCCTTTATGTTCAGTGGATGAAACAAGCTCACAAGAATATGAAGCTACTTACCAGCCAAAAACGGATTTATTAAAAGCTTTGGCTATATTTGGAGCTGCTGCAACAGGGGCGGTTGCGATTAATCATTCATGGGTGGCTGCAAACCAGGTGTGTGCTTTTCATAATCTCATTGCTTGTTACATGTTTGATAATACTATGATCGGATTTAACTGATATTTGATTTGATTTTATAAGTTTTGTCATGTTTTCTGATGCAGGATCTTGCAATGGCATTGTTGTTTGGAATAGGGTATGCTGGCATAATATTTGAAGAGTCACTTGCCTTTAATAAAAGTGGAGTAGGTTTATTAATGGCTGTAAGCTTGTGGGTCATTAGAAGCATTGGAGTAAGACATTAACATCCTTAGTTTGGATTTTAGTTGATCTTTATGCAATAGAAACAACCTTTACAATTTTCTCATGATTTTAGCAACCAACTTTAAATTAGGTGCAAAATAGGAATCAACTTACTTTTTATAACCGATTTTAGGGACCAAGTTATAATTTTTTGCTGATCTATCAATAATTGACGATGTAGCATCTAATGTAACATTTACTAGTTAGTTTTTAATACAAAATTTAGAAAAGGTATCCTGTTTTCAAACTTGTGAGTGATTTTTTGAATTTTTTTCCCATAAACATAGTTTTGCCTATGTGGCATCTGGCATACCATCAACTAGTGGCACATGGCACATAACAATTTACAGTTGTAGTCTGTTAAATTGATGCTGGTTGTTCAAATAAGTTGGTTTCTATTTTCCACCTAACTTAAAAAATGGTTGCTAAAATCATGGGGAACTGGGGAAGTGTAAAGTTCGTTTTTGTTTCATGCAAATTGTTCTTTTATCACTATCATCATCTATATATACAGTTTCATTTATACCAAAATCAGCAATGCCAGAATATTAGAGAATTAGAAATACACACTAGTTTTTTACATTGAACCGTTACTTCTGAAAGATTTATACAAGGGTATGTTCGCACTTTCTAAATATTTGGTATAATTTTCATGTTTTTGACCAAATTTGGTATAAATGAAACCAAATACATATTTGGGTGGCCTATAAATTTGTTTTAATATATGTGTGACCTCCACATATTTAATGCCCATTTATTTTTGTTAAGTTCTATTCCTACATATATATTTATTCACGTTATAATATTTACATTTGTTGCCCAAAACTTGCAAAATTTGTCATGCAGGCCCCCTCAACCGACATAGCTGTAGCAGAGTTAACACACGCATCAGCAGAAGTTAGTGAAATAGTGTTTTTCTTGCTTGGTGCAATGACAATAGTGGAAATAGTTGATGCTCATCAAGGATTTAAGTTGGTTACTGACAATATTACCACTCGTAAACCACGTTCCCTCCTGTGGGTGGTTAGTAATTTGTTATTGTTATTGTTATTATTTTTTAAACGGTTATAATATTCATTTCAAGCATTCAAAATTTCAAACAGTAGCCATCTTCCTTCAAAATATTTCTCTCCATTTTTCAAATATATATGTTTAAACTTAACGTATTTGGTAGCTGAAGGCCAATTCATGCTTAAACATGTGTCCATTTATCCAAATGATGACATAATCATCATTATTTTCTTTATCATATATAAACATTGATGATGATTTCAGGTTGGGTTTGTGACTTTCTTCCTTAGCTCAGTGCTTGATAACCTCACATCAACAATAGTTATGGTTTCTTTATTGAGGAAATTGGTACCTCCATCAGAATACCGAAAGTATGTAATTGTAGCTAAATTATCTGTGTTTTTTTTTCTATCTACTATAATAAAGAATTGCACAAGAATTATTTTGAAATAAAAAAAAATAGAACTTTTTTTGCAAGAGACATATTTTGAGTTACTAAAAAGGATAATTGTCAAGAATGCCCTATATGGGCTTTCGATGAATTCATGCATAACTGATAACTCCCTGCTCTTTTTTTGCATGATTATTTCGTGTAACTTTTAAAACTTAACTATAAAGTGTTCCTATTTGTTTATTCAGTGAAACAAACTGTTATAAGTTACTGATTATTTTACCTACTATGGAATGGGTGAACACGATTTTTAGTTATTATATTTTTGAAACTAATGCTATTTCTTTTTTTTTTTCAGAATTTCCACATGCATGTAATTTGATAAGTGTGATGTTTAATAACAGGTTGCTTGGTGCTGTAGTTGTAATAGCAGCAAATGCAGGTGGAGCATGGACTCCTATTGGTGATGTAACAACCACTATGCTTTGGATACATGGCCAAATATCCACATTGCCAACAATGACGGTCTCTCCTTTTCTTAAACCTAGTTTCTTTTTGGAAGAACATATAATTAATTAGCTAATTATTTTATCAAAAAAAAAAAAAAAAAAAAACTAATCTTGGTTCTATTTATGTAATTACAGGGCCTATTTGTGCCTAGTGTGGTTTCTCTTGCAGTTCCTTTGGCCCTCATGTCCTTCTCAAGGTGCTTACCTTTTGATAAAAGAAAAGGTTTTTCTTAGATAACGAGATGGTAGACACCTCAATAGACCTTTAAAAAAAGTGTGGCCAAACTTCAAAGTACTAAAGTTTTGTGATCGATTTTTAAAAAATAAGTTATATAAAAAAAGCTGTGGCCAAATTTCAAATTACAATAGTTTTGTGATCAGTTTAGAAAGGGTGAAAACTATCCTATTCATAAGTTGCTATTTATAGAAAAACTTTGTGGCCAAACTTTTAAGGAGAAAAGTTTCGTGGTTGATCTATAAAACTTGAAAACCATATACAAAAGTTTTACGGCCAATCTATAAAACTTGAAAACTTTGTGGCCAGCCTGTAAAACTTGAAAACTTACTATTCATAACTTGGTTTCTGTTTTTGGGGCCAATCTTTAAAATTGATATCTACAATATTCATGACCTGTAAAACTTCTTGGCCAATCTATAAAACTTGAAAACTTCACTATTTATAACTTGGTTTTTGTAGTTACAAAAAGTGGGTTCTACAAGATTTACTTGCTGGATTATAACTTGTACAACACATTAACTGAGCAAGTTTTTTTATGTTTTTTAGTGAAGTTAATGGAAAGGGACAGAATACAGATGATGTTTTGGCATCTGAACAAATGGCGCCACGTGGGCAACTTGTATTTGCAGTCGGAATTGGGGCATTAGTATTTGTTCCAATTTTCAAATCTTTAACGGGCTTGCCTCCTTATTTGGGCATGCTATTTGGGCTTGGAGTTCTTTGGATATTAACGGATGCAATCCACTATGGGGAATCAGAAAGACAACGTTTAAAAGTACCTCAAGCATTATCACGTATCGATACTCAAGGAGCTCTTTTCTTCCTTGGAATTCTTCTCTCTGTTAGTAGGTAATGCCTTTAAGATCACTTTTTCATAAGGGGTGATAAATGAGTCGATTTGTTTTTTCCTCAACGGGCCAAATGGATGAAATAAATTAAGGGTTTTTCTAGCGGGTCAGATTGGTAAAATAATAAAATAAAATAGCTAAAAATGAAATGGGTTAGATGTGTCAAGCATCATCTGAAGTGTATTGTTAATGCATACAACCTACTAAATTACTTAATTCAAAAAGTTAGATTATTTAAGTTGTTAGGGATGAGTAAAAAAACAGATCAACTTACCCAAACTAATAACTGACCGTTCATTTTTTTAGAACCGAAAATTATGGTTCGGTTTTGGTTATGCCTTGTTCTAAAACCAAACTGAACTATAAAACCGAATCGCGCCGAACTTGTTTGAATGGCATTTATTGGATTTATGGCTCAATTCATTATTTTGGGCCAAGAGTTTTATAAGCCCAAATTTGTAAGCAAGTGATCAACAAGAAAAATTAGGCCAAAAGTTTTAGGGTCAAGTTCATTGTTTTGGGAAATTTTTGGGCCCAAACATTTCAAACCTAAATGTAAAACCAAAAGCTGGCCCATAACCGAAATAAACCCATACGAAAAACCGAGATCCGGAAAACCGAAATTTGCGGTTTTGGTTAGGTTTGAGCCCAAAAGAAAATCATATATTTAAAAGATTAGGCAAAGGGTGTTCTGGGTCAACCTGACCCGTAACAAAGTTGTTTTAACTTGTCACAACCTCTGCTTTTCTTCCTCTTTTTAGGAAAGAACTTGAAAGACTTTAATGATAAAGGTTGTTAAGGGTATAATGGGAAATTAATAACTATCTATTTTTTTAAAGTGGACAATTCTTCGGGACAAGTTAAAATAGAAATGTGGATCAGACTTCTGACTATTAACTTATATCTTGAAGCTTGGAGGCAGCAGGGCTTCTTAGAGAAATAGCAAATTACCTTGATGCCCATATTCCCAGTAGCGAGTTGATTGCAAGCGCGATAGGGGTAGTTTCAGCGATTATAGATAATGTTCCATTGGTGGCTGCAGCCATGGGGATGTATGACCTTTCATCTTATCCTCAAGACTCCCAATTTTGGCAGTTAGTCGCGTTTTGTGCCGGCACTGGTGGTTCCATGCTTGTTATTGGATCTGCGGCTGGTGTTGCTTTAATGGGAATGGAAAAGGTCGACTTTTTCTGGTATTTAAGAAAGGTATGTTCTATTCGAACATTGGTTATATACTTATAGTCAATAACTGATATTAATGTAAGATTTTATTGGTTTTCCAGGCAAGTGGTTTTGCTTTTGCTGGTTATGCTGCGGGGATTGCAGCGTATTTAGCATCTCAAAATCTGCATTTCTCTCCTACAATAGCTGCTAATATTCCATTCATCTCGGGTTCATGAACCAAGATGGTTTGGAGTAAGTGTTGATAGAAGTGTTTTAATAATATTGGCCCAATTGTATGTAGTTTTGTTGTGTGTATGAGAAAAGCTTGACTTGAGCCGGTTGGTTTGTCTAGAAGTTGATTCAACCTTTCTAGAAATAATATAAATTCGGCTTAAACTCGGACCTTTAGCATTAGGTGAAGTGCAAAACCACATGAAGAGACACTGGAAGAGCTTTAATAACGTTTAAGATATCAAAGTTATGTTCTTAACAAATTGATTTCGATAGCTAATTAGATAAGATATTTATCATACTTGTATTTGATATTAAACTCGTTGATGCTAAACCTAAATGTATATACAAAAGTTTGACCATGAGTACTTATGGATTAACACGGGATTAAAATTATATAACCTCGTTGTAAATAAGTAGTTGAAGCCCGGGTCTTGATCTATGTGGTCTAGAGGAGTCTTTTATTCTTTGTCCGGTAGGGTTGAATTTGAATAGGTCCATCTCTGCTTTGCCAGGCCTCGCCCGGTTAGATGTTTACCATCTCTGCACCCTTTTGAGACGACCGACTTGGGCCATGCTGGCAATGTTGTGAATACTCTACCCGTTTTGGACTTTGATGTCTTTGTCCGGGTCCATCCCAGTGTGTCATATCTCATTAGAAGTTGAATTATATTTACAAGTTTTAACTCCTTTTAAAAGGTGGAGGAATAGGAGGCAGAGGTCTGAATACATTTAGGTACATTCCATAGCAATATATCAGCAACTATTGAATCAAACGATGCACAAACAATCAATCAATCAAGCCCTGTATATCCCACCGCATAGCACGCTATAAACATACATTACATTACAAATCACGGTCTCAAATCAAATTGTGTTCTGGAAAGGCATGCAGGCATAAAATCGATCTACGAGACAACATGATTTGTAGTTTGGGGATATACTTACTTTGTTAACAAGCCGAGCCGAGTCGAGCCCAAGCTAGGCTTGTTTTCACTTACAAGAGCTCGGCTTTGTGAGTCGTTTTTTCAAGCTTAGGCTCATGCTCCCTTAAATGAGCCTAACCTCGGCTTGGGCTGGACTGTGCAATGTGATATCAATATATAAAAGCCCAAAAAGGCTGAATCTTATATATATGAGGCTCGACGAGTCTAAACAATATTCTCATGCAAGGCTCGATCTCGGACTATATAAGGCTCATATCGAGTTTTTTGATGGTTTAGCTTCAACCTCAAGTAGCTAGCAAGCGACACGGCTTGTTTGCACCCCTGCTAACGGGTCAATTTACATGGCTCTAGTATCGTCAAGAGATTAAAACTAAACTATAACTTAATCCAAAGAGAAAAGGTATATTGAAAACGTGTTTTTCCCCCCTTTTGTAATATAACACATAGCTATGTATTTATATTAACTAAAAGTCCAATTCTATCTTCTAACAAACTCAACCAATACTAATACAATATCCAACTAAAATCTTCTTTATTCTAACATGTAATCACTTTATATTTGAGTAGACATTATATATCTAACATGTAGTCACTTCATTTCTTAATATTTCTCTTTATAATGTTAATGAGCACCCGATCAGCACCACACACAATTTAAAGTTAGGAAGAACTCACTCCTCTCCATCATTTTCTTTTTTCTTATTTTATCTTTTACCTAGCATATGTCCTCTAAATCTCAACTCATTACTTTCTTCACCCTTCAAGTCTATAAATTTTCATATAAACTAAATCAAATATTATATCATATGTACCTAATTAAAAAAATATATCAACTATATTAAATATAGTTTATGTTATAACCACTATAAAAATATTTGTCATAAATATGAAAAATACTTATGTGTTGGATAATATTCTATTATTCGAGTTTTGAAGTGAATATATAAAGTTATCTCTAATAATATACAAATGTTATATTTAGAATATGTTTGTTACCTTTTCAATATTTAAACTTGTTAATACATAAACCCTTAAAAAAATACAATTTACTAACTCAACTTGCAAAATAAATAGTGGATCCACCACTCCCCAAAACAAAACAATGATATCATAATTTTTAAATTCTACACATTTTGATTATTTTGTTCAGTAATTAGCATTTTTAATTCTTTGTTATTTGTGCATGTGTAAGAGAATATACGGAACCCGACTTTTTAAGTGTGTTAATCATTTTCTAAGAGATTAATCAAGTATATAACGTGTTACACTAACATTTTAAAATTTAACTCTCAAATATTTTTTCTGTATAAATTTGTTATAGTGATTTCAATTAAAAACACGTTGGGTGATAAACAACATCGATTGATTAGTTCTATATGTTAACTATCAGTTAATATAAATCGTGCGTCATTCTTTTATATCTTTTCTAGTTACATTATAAGCTCGACTACATTATTTACTAAAAAGTGATATTTATTTCTAAATGAAAGACAAACTGAAAACAAGTTGTACCTTTATATTATTTATTATTGGATTTTCAAACTTTAGTTGTCATTATTTGAAACCGGTTATTGTATGTAATGTTATATTCCATTAATTTATTTATATTTCCTTGTTTGAATTTTAATTTCATTGATATAATAAATTATATACATCTTGTTTGAACTTCTTTTTAAATTTCAATTTATCTTTTTATATTATGAATTTTTTATTTATCTCATCGGTAGGATATATGTTACTTCATCTCATATCGTATGTAATTTCATTTTATTTTCTAGAACGGTCGTGACAAATATATTGAAAATAAACCGAACTAGCAGGTTAGATTTTATTTAAACAACCCAATATATTATTTACAAACCACCCCTAGTGGGGATCGAACCCCTAACTACTATTTAAAGAGTAAACTACATTTGTCACCACAACAAATGATTTTAATAAAATAAACATATGTAAAACCAAATGTATGTTTGCGTGTTACATGCATGATCTAATCTTCTTTCTTTCCTTTTAACAATCCATCATCAACAAATCAATACAAAGAAGCAGAATCCTTCCACCAAACACGAAAGAGTAATCGCCAAAATACTCAAGAAATCACATAAGGGCGAACTTACACCAACAAGTCAACAACACTTAAAATTTTTTGACCCGGCGAAATGATACATGATCTAATATGATATATATCGAAATGAAATAAATCAATAATAATAATAATAATGTTTAGTATTCTAAAGGCAAAGCGTAAAAGGAAAAGGAAGAGTGACCGGTAACCGGTTGAGGAAAAGGGTAGTTAGAGGATGTGTCAGCCATACAGCTGGAGGTGCCAGAGTGTCAGTAATAATCGTTGCGACCATATCTTTGTCGTTTTCTTCCACATCAGCAACAAGAGTGCCTTCCAGCCTGGCTTTCCATAGTCAGTATCTTCATGGTTAATGCTTATCCTCCCATTTTTCATTTTTCATTTTCTCAAATCCCACTTTTATTTTATACTCATTTTCTCCTCTTGTCTTATTCTCAACTTTAAAAACAAAAACAAAATATATGTTGTTTCAATAATTAGGTGACTTGGCATGTTTGTGATTTAAAAATTTTGATTATTAAATATAATATTTGAAAATTTTAATTAAAGTTAATTACTTAAATTGTAAGTGTGATTTGGTCATGTTACAAATTTCATCAGTGATTTCGTTTACTACATGATTAACCCCTATAGTTTGCTTAGAGTAAGAGATTTGGTTGACATCGTTATGATAAATCATTACTCTTAATGAAGACCGCTACGGGTAGGATGTTTCCGGCGTCTTTTTATGGGCTCTTCTTGATTTCTTGGCGATTATGAGCATGACAAATGGTCAAAATAACGTTGATTCTTATTTTTGTGGCCGCTGCCATAAAATAAAATAAATTTTTTAAAATCAATTATAAATTTTACTAAACCTAACATGTACAAATAATTCTCAAATCAGATTTATCTGTACTCTCCCTATTTTCTGAAAACATCGATACTTAATCAAATATCATCAAATTCGTCCAAAAAACACGAGGCGATAGTATAGTTTGCACCAAGATCAATCTTATGCAACGACATACCAAAAGTTCACTTATAATAGCGCCTCTTCGACGTTCACCCATATTTTCGTGTCATGAAGCGGGGCTAACGATCATAGTCAGTCCTTCTCCAAAATAAAACAAATTAGAAATGTTATATACACTTGTGTGTATTCTATATGATACAATCCTAAAGGACATATGCAAAGTAGTTTACCAAAGCTATGAAAATGTCATCCCACTTACGACTCCAAAATCCTAAATGCTTAAGAGAAACTAACAATTTACACTAATCTACATAGCAAAGAAGCGCATGAATACATGATAACCCCGTGTAGTTAATTACAAGTTAATCATTGATAAATTTAATTTCAAGTTAATTACTTAAATTGTAACTGTGATTTGGTCATATTACAAATTTGATCACTACTTTCATTAACTACATGATTAGACCATGTGTAGTTAAAAAACTCAATCTTTAGACATTTTGCGACATGTAGCGCTTAGTCAGACTTTTGACTTTTTGAAAAAAGAGAGTGTAGTCAAAATGTTTGGAAGGGGCGTTTTGTATTTTTGTTTTTATTAATAAAACTAAAGGAAACAAAATGAATAGGACAAACAAAAAAGAAAGAATAAAAGAAGAAAAAAAAAACTAAAACACCTGGATGCTAACATTGTGTACACAACTCTCCCTCCAAAAAGCCGGGGGGGGGGGGGGGGGACACTTTAGTTTAGGCCTAAAAAGCCACTACATGCAGCGACTACAGATGGTCTTAGCTCCTATAGTTTGGTTAGAGTAATAGATTGGTTGAAACCATTACGGGTGGGGTGTTTCCGACATTTTTGAGCTCTGCATGATTTGTTGGCCACTGTGTTTCAAGCTTGACAAACGGCCAAAATAGCGTGGATTCTTATTTTTGTGGTAGTTGCCATAAAATAAAAAAATATTAAAAAAAAATCAATTATAAATACTACTAAACCTAAACCAACATGCACAAGTCATTCTCAAATCAAATTTACCTATGCTCTCCCTATTTTTCTAAAACATTAATATTTAATAATAGGGTAGGTGGGATTCCTTATTTTTACCTCCTTATAACTTATTAACTTTTATATGTTAAAAAGGTGTTTGAGTAATGTGATTTTTTTTAGTTTTTAAAGAAGGAACAAGGAGTTTTTTATAAGTTAGGAGGGAGTGACTTATAAAAAACAAAATATATAAGTCAAAAGGAGATACAAATAAGGAATCCCAAACATGGCCTCAAGCCCTCAATACCATAAATTCATCCAAAGAACACGAGGCGATAATATTAGTATTGTTTGCGCCCAGATCGATCTCATGCAATGACATACCAAAAGTTCACATATAATAACGCCACTTCAAAGTTCACAAATTTTTTCGTGATCGTGATGCGGGTCTATTGATCATAGCCAATCCTTCTCCAAAATAGAAAGAATTAGACTTGTGTGTATTCTACATGATGCAATCCTAAAGGACATAAGCAAAGCAATTTGCCAAAGCTATGAAGATATCAATGATTTTTTTTAGTTTTTAAAGAAGGAACAAGGAGTTTTTTATAAGTTAGGAGGGAGTGACTTATAAAAAACAAAATATATAAGTCAAAAGGAGATACAAATAAGGAATCCCAAACATGGCCTCAAGCCCTCAATACCATAAATTCATCCAAAGAACACGAGGCGATAATATTAGTATTGTTTGCGCCCAGATCGATCTCATGCAATGACATACCAAAAGTTCACATATAATAACGCCACTTCAAAGTTCACAAATTTTTTCGTGATCGTGATGCGGGTCTATTGATCATAGCCAATCCTTCTCCAAAATAGAAAGAATTAGACTTGTGTGTATTCTACATGATGCAATCCTAAAGGACATAAGCAAAGCAATTTGCCAAAGCTATGAAGATATCAACGACTCCAAAATCCAAAATACTCGAGAAACTAACAATTTACAGTAAACTACGTAGGAGATAAGCACATGATTAACCCAGCAGGTGTATTATGCCAAAAAGGTTATTCATGTTGACATATTGTACCCAAACATCAATTTGCCTCATCTTTTTATGTGGAAGAAACTATATATCTTGGTACTATATTACTATGCCATTACGCCCCAATCACCCCTAGTGTATATTTGATACTAATATTTATTATAAAAAAAATAAATTATTCAGCTTTTATAAAAAAGGACTACAAACTTGAAATTTGAAAAGGCAACGTAAACAAACCAAAATAAAATAACTTCCAAAACCGTACGGGTCAAAACCGGTAAGTTGAAAGTTAGGCCGCGTGTAATCTAACTTAACTTCCCACCGATTAAAACAGGCGAGAATTTCGTGACGCAACCTACTGACACGTGTCACGTTGCCAGCTGTATCCGTTCTTCCTCAACCGCCTACTTCATAACCCCCGTAACTATAACGCCTTCTCACCTGTTCAATTCTTCACCGCCTCCTTCGGTTACCCATCACCTTCATCCCTATATAAAACCCTAACCGCTCTTCTTCCTGTTCATCAAACTAATATTAATATTATTATTATTATTATTTTTATTGTTGTTTATGGATTCTATATCTTCTCGCACTGATTTGGATCGGATCAAAGGTCCATGGAGCAGCGAAGAAGACGAATTGTTAGGTAAGCTCGTGGAACGACACGATGCACGTAACTGGACGTTGATTAGCAAGTCCATTACTGGTAGATCTGGCAAATCGTGCCGGTTACGGTGGTGCAACCAGCTCTCGCCGGAGGTGGAGCACCGGTTCTTCACGGAAGAAGAGGATAAGCTAATCATCGATGCGCACGCAAGGTTTGGAAACAAGTGGGCGACAATCGCGAGGCTGCTTAACGGCCGTACGGACAACGCGGTGAAGAACCACTGGAACTCCACGTTGAAGCGGAAGTGTACGGCGGTGGATGTTTCCGACGAGCGGGAGGCCAGAGTGCTGCGGCGGTCGGAGAGTGGAAGCGTTGACGTCACGGTGGCGATGTCCGGTAGTCCGTCTGGATCTGACGTGTCCGATTCCGGTTATAATGTTCAGATTCCGGTTGCTGTAGTCAAATCGCCTCCGTCAACGGCGTTGACTTTGTCGTTACCTGGATGTTCTGGAACGAGTTCGAACGGTTATGATGAAGAAGCAAATGAGAAACCTTATGCGACGTCGTTTAGTGCAGATATGCTTTCTGTTATGCAAGAGATGATTAGGATGGAGGTGAGGAAATACATGTAGAACGAAATTCGTTAATTATTAATTAATTAGTTCATTAGTTGAATTTGAATTATAATTATGAGATTGTACAGTTGGGGATTAGAAGGTGATTACAGTTTTGAATATTGGAGGATAAAGATTAAAGAATTCCGTTTGTTGTTTAAAAATAATATCCTAACTGACGTTATGGACGCCGTTTGTTCCCGTTATTAAGATCTACAATTGGATTGTGGTACGGATGGTACGATTAGTTGTACTGAAGGCTGATTTGATTGTACCGTGCTTAGTTGTCATATATGATAGTGCACGGGACTCCAGGTTGGACGTTTTCTTGGATTCTTTTTGACATTATACCCCTAAATTCCGTCCACTTTGTTTGTTACCTGATGGAATAGATTGCAATGAATGAACCGTTAATTCTGTGTTTTATAATTAAAACTAGTAGCGTTTAGTAACAAATTAATATTTGTAAAATGTGGTCAAGAGAAATAGTCACCCATCTTACATCTTACTTACGTTAGTTGTTTTGAAAGAACTTTAAAGCTCATATAAAAGCGTTACATCATGTTAAAACTCCACTCCTCTAAAGCCCCACGCGGTTATCAATTAGGCCCCACCATGTATTAAAAATATACCTTTCCACTCGATAACATGTTGAATCCCCTCTTTTACGGCTACGGTGTGAGGGGCTTTAAAGCCATGTCATCTCGGCTTTTGGAGTCCACTTTCACACCCAAAACAACCAGCCTTAGGGAGTTAGGGTTGAACAATCTAGTACCCCAGGTATGGCCAATCAAGTAAACCCGTATGGTATTTGTTGTACTTTCACTAATTTACAATGTATATATTTTTTTCATACGGTATCGATCTCATCTTTAATCTTTATTATGTAAATATTAATATCCCAAAATAACCTTTTCATCAACGTCACTTGCTATATCTATGGAGTTGAGCACAATTGCACAAAATTAACACACACAAGATAGAAGATTACCGATGTAAAGTGTAAAATTGAGAAATTTAACAACTTAGAAAACAAATGTAAGATAAAATACACAACATATGATTAGAAGTGGCGGTTTTCTACACGACATGAGAAAATGATCAAGTTCTGAATTGGTACATCTAAGGCGTTTAAAAACGTGTCGTTCGAATGAATATCTTAGTTAATTGAGTTGTGTTCGGGTTGACCTTAAAAAACATTAATGGATGACATGTTGGAACATACAAAATCCAAACTAAGCAACCCGCACCATCAAAAACATCGCAACAAGCCAACAACTAATGGTTCCCACTAATCCAAATTGAAACGAGACTCATAAACGAAGGATCTTCCTCTAGGATACTCATACTCTCTAAGGGAAGTACATACTAACTGAAATAATATACATTTACACCATGTTGAAAAGGACTAGAAACGGTAGTAGTCATGCCTAAAATTTAATATGGGCATTTAATGTCAACAATTACCATAGTCTTGACGCCTATAAATATTTCATTTAATCTATTTGATTATCATTCATTAAACATCTTTCACAACTAACCTTAAGATAAAATAGAGAGTTAAGGTGTAAATGTCTAATTCATCTTCAATACCAGACAATCATCCATGATTCCATGGGAGGTGAATACCAAAACTAAAATAGATACATTTATTATTAAGTCAAAAACCATCTACAACTGTCGTATTGGTTGTGGTCTGCTGCCCCAACTATCATCGTACCACAGTAACCGCACCATGAGACACCCAGCTATCTCTCTCTCTAAAATATTTAAAATATGATAAAAATAAATTATTTTCTTTTATTTATATGAATGCGAAGAGGTGCACACTAGAGGAGTAGAGGAGGCGGCAATACCAGAACAAGTTATAATTCTTACCGTCATAAAACACGAATATCACTCGTTTCATAAATAGTCCTCTTTCAAGTTTCTTTTGTCTCGAAATTTATCCCAAAAAAAAATATTTTAATAAATTAGACACACTCTAAATTTCGGGTGTTACATAAATCTGGCTACGGAGGAAGGGACTCCGTTTCAAGTTGCCAAATCCTGTGACGAAGAGTGTCATACAACATAGCTCAATAGCAACGGTACACCCGTGGAGTTAACAGATCTTGTACGAGACATTGAAGAGAGAAGAATAACACCGGAAAATAAAGATGAGGAAACACTTCCTTATGAGGAGTATCCTAAAGTAAAACGTAGAGGATATACTCGATTAACTGGGATGAACCTATTACGCATGACTAAGTGTCATTGAAGATTCAATGATTGACCGTGTGTCAAATAGTCTTCAGGGTATCTATATGTATAGATAATGTTGTGTGTTGGTTTAAAAATTGATATGTTGTACCAATTATTGTGTGTTCTTAGTTTGTAGAATCTTGATCAACATCGATGCCAATTCCACAACAAATTTAACACAACTATTAAACTTGATCACGACATATTTAATTAAACATACAATTCTTTTTAAGACATGTTGAAGAAGTAGGATGCTCGATACGACATATTCAACAGAATTACATGTAACCGGTTCATTAGCACAAATGATGCAACACAACACGTTATGATTAAATATAAGCAACTCACTAAACATGTTTACGATATAATAAGATGCAATTAATATGTTGAAACAAAAGTTACAAAAAATTGCAATCTATACTAGGGATGGGAAAATCCAGTACTGGTACTGATTGGTACCAGTATGGTACCGGTACCGAAATGCTCGTTTGGTATCGGTACCGGTACCAAAAATTTGTGATTTTGTACCGGTACCGATCTCATCCCTGATCAATGTATAATTATAGCTATATGAAATATGACTGCCATATTGATAAAAAGAAGTCATAAAATGTCGTGACATCCTGTTAACTTATTTAACACTATAAGTTAAGCGTGTTAATGTGTTATGCGTGTCATAAATGGGTCTAACAAATTGAACCCGTTAAGATACGTTTTTAATCATGTCATTAACGTGGTGGACATTTTATGATCCGAACTTGTTTACCTCAAATACTGATCTTAAATACTTATCTGTTTAAACTTCTTTTTAAGTTGTTTGATGTTATCTGATGATGTTAAAACGTTGATTGTAATTGTTGTTCGTTTGGTCTCTAGTCTGGATCACCCTTTTGCCAACTCCACTATCTAAGCTTATGTAAAGCCTGAGCCCAATAAGTAATGCAATTTAACTTGACCCATCACCAAAGTTGGGCCTCAGCTAATTTGATGTTGTATTGAACCTAGGCTAAAATTATTATTGAATTAAACGACACAACTTAAATACCTATTATTGACCGAGCTCAGATTTTTTAAACTTTTAACTAAAAACCAAATAACCAATTTTATTTCGTTGTAAAGCCCAAATATGTAATTCAATTTGATTTTAAACAATTTGTTTCAAAGAGATCAAACACGAGAAATGTGTCTTGACAATCAACACATGTTCATACCATTTGAATTCGATACTTTTGGTTTTCTCGTATCTGAAGTTGTGGAGCTACTCTGCCAAATCCAACATATCATCATAATAATGTTGCAACTCCAAAATATGTAAATGCAGTTTTTGAAAGACTTAGATTTTGCAATACAAAAAGGACTCGTTGGCGCAACTTGTTGTAGTTTGCCTTTTATTTCAATTAAACATAAATAAATAAAATAATGAATTAAAGTTTATGAAAATTGAGGTGGACTAATGGAACTGTGTCGATCCCAGAAGTTGAGGCGGTGAGTCTACTTAAATTCGGCCGGCTTCTGTCACGTTCGCTACAATATCATGACTAACACAAAAAAATTTTAGCTTTGGTATTCACTTCCCATGAATGATCGTAATATATGTATGGTATAGAGGATAAATTAGACATTTGCACCTAAGGGTCTGTTTGATATAGGGTAATGGAATAAACGAGTGAATGAATGAACGGAGTAATGGAATGGATCATTGTCATTTCATTAACATATTTGATTACCATGTGAAAATGACATATATTATTATTTTCTATTTTCTGTTAATATCTCAAGCAAAGGACCTTTTATTGTAATTTGCATTATTCTCCTGGCAGTTTCAGCTGTTGCATATTCTGCCACGTAAGTTATGCTATCTCGTTAGTTGCATGTCAACCAATTGGCTTGATAACAAGAATTTTATTATGGTTTCAATTAAATATTTTCCCATAAATCCCTATGGTTTTTGCCTTTTTGGTGCCAAACGTTAATTAAGCATTGAATATTGGAACTATGCTTCAATTACTACATCGCTATGTTTTATGGTTTTAGGTATGATCATAGCAAATTAGCAACATGCAGTTTTTGTGGTTTCATCAGCAACATGTATTCATTTTCTGTTAACAGGAGAGTTTTAGCTACTTTTTTCTGGTAAGCATCGTTAGCCATGCTAAAAAACAACTAAAAATATCATATCTATTCATTTCATTGTAAATAAAATAAAACCAGTTATGCTGCTGATTTAGTTGTAATAAAGTGTTTCTTGTTCGTTTATTCAATGAAATTAATTGTTAGACGTAAATGTTTTTATTTTATTTACCATAGAATGATTAAATATTATATTTTTTTTAGTATTTTAAAAGGATAGATTCTATATTATAGTAATCAAATGGATATATACATATATAGAGGGGCGTATAATCGTATATGAAATTAATACTTTTCCAATTTTGTGAAGTTATACAACCTTTATTCATTGCCCTTTTTACTATGTGAATTTTGTTCAAAAATTGTTTTGAAGATTTGTGACAAATACGTATCTTTGGGAAGAAACCTCAAACAGACACGTGGTTGAACAGTGTGTTGAATGGCAAGTTCATGATTTTTTTGAATGTGACAAATAAACTTTTGAATATAGTGTTTGTTTTGCAGGCTGTACGCATTTGATGTGCACTGTAACTCCTCCCAATTGTTCATTGTGTTGTATGGTAAGTATTCTGCATCAAATGCTTCTTCACATGCGTTATCCTAAATTTGTATAAGAGAAAATTCCAATTTGCCTCCTTGGAAAATATCGTCGCGAGATGGAGTAATCACTGAAAAAGAATTTGCGCATGTTGTACCATTGGATTTCTCGGACGGGTTTTTTTTACTCCTACCGTCAGTTGACCGTCCTTTGACCTGTTAAAAATTGTTGAAATGACCCATTTACCCCTATGTCTTCATCTTCATCATCTAAACCAGAAATTTAACTCAAGAACTCTATTTTTTAAATTTGGGACTTTCTCAAATCTTGTCCAAAATCTACAAGTCTAATTTCAAATCTTGTTCTACAATATTATAGCATATTTGTGATACATACAAGAATTTAGAAAAGGAAAATTATAAATTTGTTCTTGGTGTTCTTGGCATCTTCTCTCACACACAGTGTGTGTTCTTGGTGTTTTAACCTAATATTGGGGAAAACATAAACGAATGAGATCTGTGGTCTAAATTGGCAACTGGATGGATGGATATCTAGGTTTTATTATTATTATTATTATTATTATTATTATTATTATTATTATCAATCTCTAATTCCATCATACACATTCAAGCTTCTCAACATTAATATTCACAGTCGTAGCTTCATATATTCAACAACTCACAAAAAAAAAATAGATTCACATAAAAAATAAAAAATAGGAACAATATGATCCTTAATTCACGTACTATTATCCGTTTATTACCAGTATTATTATCCGGGTCTTCGTCAATTTTCATCCTTAAGATCCCATTTTGATAGACGGATAACGAGAGGATGAGTGGATTGCCATCTCGGTGTTTGAGTCTCTTAGAAATGTCTCTTAGAAGGAACAACCTGCTCATCACATAAAAATGGATGCTCTGTAAAAATCAATAGCATTTATACTATTAATTAATCCATCTAAACAAAGGCAAAAAAGCAATACTAAAACAAATAAATCATGAGTTTAATAATAAATCAAGCAAGTAATTTGATTACCAAGCTTACTCTATTGTGATGAATTGATAAAAGCTAATTTTCGTAATCACCACAAGCTACCAGATTAAGCAAAATGTGAATTGATAAATCAAATTTCAATTTAAGAGATAATTAAAGAAACGAATAGCGGATACAAGTAAAGATTGATGAAGTGGTAGTAGAAATGAAAGAGAGAAAGAAAGGAACATGCAATTTAGGGTTCTGAGTGTTGAATAAAGGCGTGGAGTTTGTTGGTGAAGAAGAGAAAAGTGCAAATATTATTATTAATTTTGGTTGCCGGCCGACGATTTGGTGATTCCCGGATACGTACTTTGCCCAACTAGGGTTTGATGATTAACAGGGAAGACAAAGAGGGATTGATAGATAGATGCTTGGATTATTATTATTATTATTATTATTATTATTATTATTATTATTATTATGACAATGACTACTTTACCCTTCACCATTAACGGTCAAGGGACGGTCAACTGACGGTAGGAGTAAAAAAACCCGCCTGAGAAATCCAATGGTACAACATGCGCATATTTTTTTTTCAGTGGTTAATCCATCTCGCGACGATATTTTCCATGGAGGCAAATTGGAATTTTCTCTTTGTATAATCATGTAGTAATAATTTTTGTGGATTTTGCTACAGTGATACATTTTTTCATATCACCTCTTCTGGTGGCACATGGATTCGTTCCGCTTCTACTGTCAAATCTAATTTCTATGGCGGCCAATCGGCCATATCTTATTATCATTACCTCAACATTTTCGGTTATGACAATAAGCAACTAAGGGGCTGTTTGGTTCATTCAGATCTGAATGAACCAGATCTGAATGAGTCTCTGTCCCATTCAGCAACAACAAGTCTGAATGATTCAGACATAATTTTAATCATTCAGATGTTTTTCTGTTTGAAACCAAACAGTCTGAAATCTGAATGAATCAGATGTAAACAAAAAGCCCCTTAAGTACTTTATCTAACCTTAATCCTCTAATATGAAAAATAGGGCCAGTGGTATGATTTAGAATCTATTTTTTCTCTTTTTCCATATTTTAGCAACCAATACTACTCTTGTGATTATTATTGTTGCATTTTTAAAACTTTTTACTATTAACATATTTTGCATTGCGTCATTTGATGTGGCGGATGCCACGCCATCAACAACCGTCACGTTAACAATTTAGAGGTAAAATCAATTAAAATGAGGTTGGTTTCTAAAATATGTAATAAAAAGTTTGTTTCTATTTTAAGAATTAATTTAAACATTAGTTGCTAAAATGAAGTAAAAGTGTAAAGTATGTTAATATCATCCTGTTTTGACCCTAACATGTACACATTTAAAATCGTGTAACTCAAACATGACTCATTTAACTTATTTATTTAAATGTGTCAAATGGATTGGCAGATAATAATCAAGTTGTAAACGTGTTAATCGGATGTGTGGGTTGTATAAAATGGGTTAGTGGCTCGACTTGTTTAACTAACCATATTGGTGGATCAACATGTTTAACTAAATGGGTTATGTATGCCAGCTATTTTCGTATCGTGTCAAAAATTACCACCTCTAAATGGTAGTATATCAAATGTGTTTGAATTTAAAGACCAACTCAACACTACAGGTTTTCTTAAATTAATGTGAACGATTATTAACTTTTCTATAGCGGTCAAACACGCGCACACAAGCACACATTAATCTTGTTTCTTGCCATTAAAATAATGTAGCTGAGTGGAGATTTGAGCTTTTAAGTAAAACACTAAACCAACATATTTTTTACTGTTCCCTTGACACCAAAAAGTACCTAACTTTTAAATATTCAAACCTACTTTTGAACTTCAAAATTTTGAAATATATTTTATTATCTTTGTTTCTTTTATGAAACTTGCCAACATTTCTGCACCATTCTTGTCAACACGAGTTGAAAAAACAGGGTAAATATATAGCTACCATTGAATATTCACAATATATACAGGTGATATTTACATATAATATGAATTCTTTCAAAAAGTGGCAACTGTAATTAACTTTGGTGGTAGACTGGTAGCCAAAGATTTAGTTTGAAAAAATCTCATTTGACCTTTAATGGATTATTTTCATATATATCCTTCTAAAATTTCAAAATCAAATACCTATCTATATCTTTATGCACTTCATAATACAGTAAAATTATCTTCTTTTTTTTCAGTATGTAGTAAATAAGATTAAAAACAGTTATTTGTTACTCAAATCGGTAAACGGCAAAGGACTGAAAAATCATTCGGCCCTGATTTCCTTACCTACATGGTAGAAGAGGAACCTCAAACGTATCAACAAGCGGTGAACTCCGCTGAAGGACCTCAGTGGAGGGAGGCCATCAAATGTGAGATAGATTCTATCTTACAAAATCATACGTGGAAACTAGTGGATCTTCCTCAAGGGTGTAAACCACTAGGATATCGATGGATCTTCAAGAAGAAGATGAAACCTGATGGCGCCATCGATAAGTATAAGGCAAGGTTGGTGATCAAAGGATATAAACAACGAGAAGGTTTAGATTACTTTGATACATATTCGCCGGTTACGCGAATAACATCTATAAGGTTGGTGCTTGCCATTGCCGCCATTAGAAACTTGGAAGTTCACCAAATAGATGTAAAAACGGCTTTCTTGAATGAAAATCTAGAGGAAGAGATTTACATGGAACAACCCGAAGGCTTCATAGCCGTTGGGCAATAAAAGAAAGTATGTAAACTTGTGAAATCCTTGTATGGATTGAAACAAGCTCCTAAACAAAGGCACCAAAAGATTGATCATGTCATGCTTGATGCTGGGTTCAAAATCAATGAATGTGACAAATGTGTATACGTGAAGGACACATCCGATGGATATGTCATTTTGTGTCTATACGTAGATGATATGCTCATTGCTGGTAGTGATGACAAAATCATAACGTCCACTAAGAACATGTTAAAAGCAAGATTTGACATGAAGGACATGGGTCTTGCGGATGTGATTTTGGGAGTTAAAATCACACGAACCCAAAATTGACTTGTTTTAAGTCAATCCCATTACGTGAGCAAAATTCTTGAGAAGTTTAATGCGAATGACTCTAATGTAGCTAGAAATCCCATTGACACGAGTCAACATCTAGCTAAGAATAGAGATGAACCCATTAACCAGTTGGAATACTAAAGAATTATTGGCAGTTTAATGTATCTTATGAGTTGCACTAGACCCGACATAGCATATGCTGTAAGCAAACTAAGTAGATACACAAGCAACCTAAGTTCAAGTCATTAGAACTGTGTGATTCGGTTGCTTAAGTACCTAAGATACACTAGAGAATACGCGTTACATTATAACAGATATCCAGCAGTTGCCGAAGAACATTGTGATGCAAATTGGATATCTGACACGAATGATTCCAGAGCAACAAGTGGGTATGTATTCACACTTGGAGGTGCTGCTATATCGTGGAATCGTCTAAACAAACGGTTATATCCACGATGGAATCAGAATTCATTGCCCTAGATAAAGCGGGCGAAGAGGCAGAATGGTTACGTCAATTTGTTGAGGATATACCAAGATGGCCTAAGCCGGCATCGGCCATTTTTATACATTGTGATAGCCAATCGGCAATTGGCAGAGCTCATAACACAATGTATAATGGTAAGAATAGACATATTAGACGTAGACATAATACGGTACGACAACTAATATACTGGAATTATCACTGTTGACTACGTGAAGTCAAAGGATAATATTGCGGATCCGCTAACAAAAGGCCTAAGTAGAGAGTTAATTCAGAAGTCGTCCATGGGAATGGGACTGAAGCCCTTGAAAAATTAAAGTTCATGCGAAGGAAACCTAACTCAACAGACTGGAGATCCCAATAGTTGAGTTCAATAGGAAAACCTAATTGTATAAATTGTGTCACTACAATTTTAAGAGGGAGTTTACCACGTAGCAAGGTAACCTTCCTAGTCCATTCCTAAAAGTGACAAGTGTGAGGCTAAGCATATGGTTTTTAATGATTCGACCAAAGTAGTCATACATGGTGAATCACCTATGTGAGAGAGAAGTGGGGTCGCTTCGAAGGGTGTTGTTGGGCACAACACTTAATAGCTTTTGCAGAACCAGGCGCATGTTCATGGCCATAACGAACATAACTATGAGGACTTGACTTTGTCAGGGAGAGTCTTGTGTGAAGTGTACTGTCGTCTACACAAACGGCAGACGAGTTCAAAGACATCACAGTCTACTCAGAGCCAGTGGGCTAAGTATGCTTCATAAGCAAAGGTTCAAAGGATAACACCTGCCTATTGTATGCAAAATTCAACTGCTGAAATCTAATCGGAATAATGTTGTTGTTTCGACCTCCATTCATATGGGGGATTGGTGGAAGTTTTAAGTGTGTGAATGAAGGAAGTGGTAATGTTTGTCCCACATCGGTTTGGGAACAAATTAATGAATGATTTATAAGGTAGAGCCTTTACACCCATTTGAATTCTTTGTGACATGATTTAGCACAAGTTCTACGCGCGCCGGGGGGGCGCAAATTTGGGTTTCTGGACTAGAAATCTATCGAACTCGTGCGTGCCCGCACGTCCCACGGGCACGAATGCAACTCCGAAAACCCAAGCCCGCGTGAGACGATTTTTTGAATTTGTTTTTGAAATTCAAAAGCTGGTCTGGTCAATACAATTAATAATCATTAAGAAAATGATTATTGTCTTTCAGTTTTGTAATCCGCACTAATGGGCCATTATGTGATATTATTATTATTTAATGGTCATTATCATTATTGTGATTGTATGGCTATATAAACAAGACGAGCTCTTCAGTTTAGACACACCAAACAAACACACTTCATCTTCTTCCTACTGCAACAATGTTATTTCCGATTTCGTTTCAGGCAAGTGTTCGAGTCCGGCAGAACACCGATTCTGTTTCGAACCGGAGTACCCTGGGAACAGACCGAGAATCTGTTTAAGGGAATTGTGTTAAACACAAGCCCGGTTTACTGTGTCGATTATTTCTTATTTCTTTATTTTCTGGTTATTATTAATACAAGATTTCCAACATTTCTTTCTATACCCGATCGGCATTATTATCATATTTGCACCCATCTGTGTCACATTCATCTTTATCAACTCGGTTTTCTTTATTTAATTAATCATCGTGTTTGTTTTCCAGTGATGTTAAGCGGGTTTACTCCTTCGAGATACTTGATGAACGTTTGCTTCAGTCAACGGTCATGATATATAGACGACGAGTTTTGAATAGTATACAGAAAGGAAAACTATGATCACCATACATTTGTAATTGTCATTTCTGAGTAGGATATGTGGTGACATCAGGATAACAAAAGACAAGTCTTTTCTCCCATATGGGCCCACATTTTTGGACAGAATAGGGTTTTAAGTTTAACAAAATCATATTTTAAGATTTGGCTTGTGTTAGAGTATTCTGATTTGTTGAATACTTGAATATAATGTCATACGAATCTTGTTTTAGGGTTCACACTTCACCACATGTTTGGGCTAGTCCAAAAATTTGTGGCTACCGTGATGCCATTGAAACACGAAGTGCCGCTTGGGCCTGTCTTTTTAATTAAGTGGGGGACATAAGTTATAATTTATAAATTAAAATATGGGTCCTCTTAGGGACATCCCATGTACGTCCCGTATAAGCCTATAAGGAGCCGCCCCTATAGACTTATACGGAGCGTATATGAGGGTGTGAAGTGTCTTTAAAAAGCCTCTTAAAATATTTTGTTTTTACTGTTCTCAAGATAATTAATATCCACCATTATTGAATTTATGGAGTTTCGCTTTAAAAGAAAACGCTAAATACTTGATAGTAGAATCAAAATAGTTATTTTTTATCTTTAATGCATGCAAGTATTTTTATGTTAAAAAAAAAACTTTTTGAAAGTGTTTGAACCGGATGCGTACAATGGCGCATCAACATTAGTAATCAATTAAACGGCGCTTCTAATTGAAGCGACCATTCAGTACGTGTTGAATCAACCCCATATAACGTGTGTTAGCATGGCGTGTCTTTGTAGTCTGATTTTATGTTTTTTACTTTTTTGTTCACGCATTTACCTCTTCAGCCTTAGGGGGTGTTTGGGATTGCTTATTTTCACCAACTTATAACTTATAAATTTATTGAAAAGTGATAAGGTGTTTGAGATTGCTTATATTGTGAGAGAAAAAGTTCATTAAGTTACACTTTTGTAACTTATTAACTTAATGAAAAATTATAAAGAGGTAAAATAAGGAATCCCAAACACCCCTTAGTACTAGTACACTTCATGGTTGCTTTTATAAATACTTGACATATTTATATTTTTATGTAATGAGTGTGGTGATGATATCATGGAAGACGTCATGATTGTGTATACAAGTTTAGTGGGTAGAGCCGTGGAGATGCATTCATTACAATTGAAATTTAGCAAAGGTTTCACTTTCTTGACAAGTCTTTATATCTCATGGCCATGAGTGTCTTGGTAGTGATTTGAACGGTGACCTTAGTATTCTTTTTTACAATCAAACCCTTATTAGTCGTTAATACAATATGGAATTAAGGTTCTTGACCGACACACTTTCTTATGTTCTTTAAACCATCACTTATGCATATTAAAATAAAACTTATTCGCCAATACTAATTCCTATGTCACAATTATGATTAAAAGATAAAGTCAGCCCCTAAGTGATTACCAACCTGAAAAAAAGGCCCTACTTCTTAAAGGAATTCATCCATTCAACACCAATTCTTCACTCGCCAAAATAATGACGCTACTCGACATGAGGTAAACAAATGAACCACCCTTTCCGGGGAATCCCACAAATTAAATAGAAAAGTGTGCTTGTAACAATTCCTTTATTTGTAATCCTTATTTAGTAGGGATCCGGTCCAATTTTGCTCACCATATGTTAACCTTAAGACTACTCCCATTCATGATCTAGGATTGCAATCCTAACAATTAAGAAAAAAAAAAAGAAAAAATGGTATTAAAGGGGCAAACCGATCGGTCCACCAATTGGGATTGCAATCCCTTCTTTTTCTCAATAATGGCCACGTGTCAGCATGTAATTGGATGTGCTTTTATTTTATTTTTTCTTTTTAATTCTCACCAATTAATTATATATACTTTTTGGTTTTTGTTTTATAACTTATTATATTTGACTTTTTAAAAAAATCTAAAAACACAGTCTTACTTAGTTTTTTTTTTGTGTGCATTCCGGTATAAATTTCGTTAAAAATGGAGTTTGTTTAAAAAATCGTATTTTTTATATAAAATTTTAGTTTTAACCATTATTGAATTATTTAAAGTTTTTTATATTTAAAAAAAATAATTATTTAATTATATTTATATAGTTAATCAAAACTAATTATAAATTGAATTTATTTAATAAAAAAAGGATGAGATTGGGTTGTTAATGGGAGTAAAAGATTGAAGTGGGTTAAATTTTGTAGATTGAAGAGAGAGAAATTAATTTTATAATGTGAGATTGAGATTGTGAGATTGTTGATGAGGATAGTCTAAAAGGATACCAATTATTCAACTCAAAAGTAGACAATTGGGAACAACGACCCCTGCTTTTCTTGATCCATGCACATAACAATTTTGATTTAACACTAAACAATCCGATATTGTCAACACAAACTAATCCTTTATACCGACCTATAAATTTGACCTGTTGTATTTAACTATTTATACATTTGTAGGCAAACTTATCAAAACATCACAAACCAAAACTTCTTCTAGATCTTGCAAGTTTTTAACACATTAGATGCAACCGCTGCCTCTCGTACTTTCAAAATGAGTGTCATTTTTTTAAATTTGAAAATAAACGAGTAAACTTGAGATTTTCAAGAACTACGTCGAGCTTAACATATCAGCTTGTTAAGATAAATGAGTTGAGCCAAATTGGCTCTTTAAAATTCAACCCCAAGCCCAAATTGACTCGGCTTGACTTGATTACAGTTGCTGGTAAGAAATAACTAGATTTATCTCGAAACTTATATACGTCAATAACCCAATATTAAAGTCCTTATTACCACCCAACCATTTTTTCATAAACTTATTGAATGCCCATGTTTAATCAAGTAATATAACTAATTATTATCCAAGGGGGTGCCCCATTAAGATGTTATCTTTCAATGGTTTAACCATTCAAACTTAAGAATACGTACTTTTAATCATTAAGAGGTTATGAATAATTAAGAGGTAGTCTTTTAATGATCATTAAAAGACTACCAAACAACCCCTAAATTATTGTTAGGATCGTAAACAGTTCTTTGTACGGAAAAAACTTAATTAAGATCAAGCACCCCGCTAACTCTTAACGACTTTCTTCTAGCCATTAGGAAAATATAAGTTTACATAATCTTTATAGCCATCTTCTAAATTTTATGTAGAAAATATGTTTATCCATCTTCTAGAACATTATTACCGTATCGTAACGGCGTGTTATTGCCACGCTTGCTAACTTATGGGAATTTTTATCTATTTGATATTTATATTAATCTATTCATTTATTTAATTGGATAAAAAAACGACTGGCTGCCAATATATGGTACCACGTATTGTCAATCACACACTAAAGTTGTATATAAATTCGACATTTCAACATCCATATTTGTAAGTTACATGAAAATAATAGAAACTTATAGCATTTGTCACTTTCATCTGTCACGCGAATACAAGATTAAAATTTGTTTCAGTATCTTTCTACTTGTTTTCAACAAACACAATAGTTTACTCATTTCCGAGATTGCTACCGGCAACATCCACAACAAACCGGTATCTAACATCATTCTTGGCCAACCTCTCCATCGCGGTATTGACATAATCCATCTTCACAACCTCGATTGTAGATCTCACTCCTTTCTCCTTGCAGAATTCAAGCATCTCTTGTGTCTCCTTCATGCTACCAATGAAGGTTCCTGTGATCGACTTTCTCCCTTTAAAGACACAAAAATATAAGTTAGATCGACTAGCACACCACACGAGCATAAATCAATATATGCGATAAAATACGACGAACATGATAATAATCATAAAAAGATTTAAAAAAATCCAACCAATCATGAGAAGAGGCGAAACAAATTGCAATGGCTGATTAATGACGCCCATGATGATTAACTTTCCGTCAAGTTTTAACAATGATAAACTAGGCTCCAGGGGATGATGAACAGGCACGGTATCAATAATATAATCAAAAGAGTCAGCCAACTCTTGCATCCTACCAACATCCGAGCTAATGAGATAATCATCAGCTCCAAGGACATCAAGAGCCTCCTCTTTCTTCTTATCAGAAGAAGAGATAACCGTCACATGATGTCCCATAGCTTTAGCTATCAAGACACCCATGTGCCCGACCCCACCAAGCCCAAGTATGCCTCCTTTTAGCCCACTCCCTTTTAACTCAAAGTGGTTCAATGGGCTATACACCGTCACCCCGGCGCATAATAGTGGCGCCACCTGTTCTGGTGACATTCCCTCCGGTATCTTAACCACAAACCTATAATATAAAATGAATATTAGAATATCGCTTGTATTTTTTTTCTAGCTATTAAAATGAGTGATTACATCGAAACAGAAGCCATAAAAATATAAATAAAACTTACTTTTGGTGGACGACCATGGAGCCGGCAAAGCCACCTTGAGTGGGGCGGCCGTCGGTGTAAACATCATTATACGACCATATCTTCTTGTTACAATACTGCTCAACCTCCGCGTTACAAGGGCGGCAGCTACCGCAACAACCGACGAGACACCCGACACCGACACAATCCCCTACCGCGAATTTAGTAACCTCGGGTCCCACCTCCACTACCTCACCTACCACCTCATGTCTGCATCCGTCACCAATAAAACAAAAAGGCAAAAACAATATTAAAATATTATCAACTTTTTTCTGAAACAAAAAGGAAAGTGATTGAATAATGATTAATGAATATATATTGGAATAATAACTGACCCAGGGACCATTGGGTAATTTGACATTCCGAGGTCATTTTTGATTTGATGAATATCAGTATGGCATATTCCACAACATATAACCTTAATTAACACATCTTCTGCTCCTGTGTTTCTGTCGGATACATAGATATATATCAGTTAATACTCAATAGTATATCACTATATGTATATGTATATGTAATATGTATGCATGGTGTACCGGAGAGTGAAGGTGTAGGGTGAAAGGACGCCGGAGGGATCTCTGGCAGCCCATCCGGTGGTCTTTCTCTCGTCTTTCATGCTTCCCATTTCGTATTCCGGCAGCCGGCTGCGGTTACAGACAGAAACAAGAACTGATATAGTTTCTAGAGAGAGAGAATGTGAGTGTGTTTGTGGTGGATGATGAAACGGAAAGTGGATTTATATACATGTGTAAACAGGTGAATAGGAATAAAATAAGGAAATAAATTTTATATGTATTTATATTCTTTTCTTATTAAATAAGTCATTTATTACTTTCTTATAATATGTTAATATCTCTTTTTCCACTCCTAATTAATGATTTATATTTTTTTTGAACGGCAAACTAAGTAACGCCGGGTACCCCGTACACGGTCCTCATTGGCTAAAGGTAGCCCGAGCCGGCCACTAGTTCAGACGGACGGAGCCCCTAGCGGTCCACCTGTTGAGGGATTCACCGGATAAAACCCGACCTGTAACATCCTAAAATTTATAATGTTGAATAAAGAAAGTTACGTTTTGTGATTTCGCGTTATTAATTAATTAATATCGAGTAAAGAACGGATCATGGACTTAGATTAATTGAGATGGGTTAAATGAGAATGGGCCTTAGGTCCATGGGCTTTAAGGGATATAAATATCCCCTAAACCCTAAACCATCATTCATTTCCATCTTATTCTCTAACACACTCCAAAACACACACGACCCGAACCAAGATCCAAAGACGAGGACCCGAGCTTGTTGGTGCTAGATCGTCGTGACGAACCAAAGCAGCAAGACCAGCTCGTGTTCGTAGTTTGACTCATTTACGGTACTTTTATATCGAGAACTTGTTCGTTTAGGTTTGGATTAGTATAGAAATGATAGATCTGTGTTTGTATGGTAAAAACGAATCCAACAAAGCTAAACTTACTGAAAATGGTTATGATTTGATGGGTTAATCGATTGATAAAAGAATCCGTAACCTATATGCCTAAATCGCACCCTTTAAACATCGATGTTAGGTCGATTTGATGGTTGGGGTTTGTAGGCGCTGGTCAGACGATTCCGTGGATACCTAAATCGAGTTATTTGGTTAAGAAACGAAGATGATTAAGTGATTTAAGAACGAACAGTACCGCAGCTGGACAACTTCGCCTGCAAGCTAAGTTCGCCTGATGAACTTCGCCTGCAAAGCTAAGTTCGCCTGATGACAACTTCGCCTAAAGCCAAGTTCGCCTGATGACAACTTCGCCTAAAGCCAAGTTCGCCTGATGACAACTTCGCCTAAAGCCAAGTTCGCCTGATGACAACTTCGCCTAAAGCCAAGTTCGCCTAAGGTTAACTTCGCCTAAAGCTAAGTTCGCCTGATGACAACTTCGCCTAAAGCTAAGTTCGCCTAAGGTTAACTTCGCCTAAAGCTAAGTTCGCCTGATGACAACTTCGCCTAAAGCTAAGTTCGCCTAAGGTTAACTTCGCCTAAAGCTAAGTTCGCCCAAGGTTTAACTTCGCCTAAAGTCAAGTTCGATTAGAAAATAAATTAAAAACCTAATGAAAAATGTGTTAAGACAGTTAATGTAAATAAAATTTTTCCAAGCTGACCTGGCAGCTCGACCCCAGCCAGGGGCTCTGCCCCTTGGACCCTGCTAGGGGCTGCCGCCCCTAGACCCCGCTGCCAGGGGCGCTGCCCCCGGATCCCCGTTCGTTGTGGGTAGTAATTAAGACTAGAAAGATGATATGAGTAGTGATAGTTAATTGATATGTATACTTGTTATACAGTCAGCCGTGCACAACTGAAGAAAGGGATTACGATTAACGGTGAACGTAACCGTGTTCAGGTGAGTTTCTAGCCCCATTTATGTGTTATGTTTTCGGGGCTGTGTGCATACTCGATATGTTTGTTAATATGCTTATCCTAAGAGGTAAGTGTATGCCTTATGTGAATGATGTGATATGTATGAATGATTGCTTGATGGTACGTGAACGATCTTCGGATATTGCACGTACTGTCAGGCTGTAACGCTAAGTATAAAGCAAGTATGATATGTATGCTTATGTGTATGAATGTGATAAAGTTAATAAAAGAAGGAAATGATGGTTGTATGGTAACGAAGAGGGAATCGAACCCTACTAATATTCGAGAACTAGGGAACCGAACCCTACTAATATTCGAGGAAAGAGGGACCGAGCCCTAATAATACTCGAGGAAAGAGGGTACCGAGCCCTAATAATACTCGAGGAAGGAGGGTACCGAGCCCTAATAATACTCGAGGAAGGAGGGTACCGAGCCCTAATAATACTCGAGGAAGGTAGGGCGTAATACTCTTTATAACGTAAGATATGAAAGTAAGTTAATACAAAAGAAAGTATGAAAGTATGAATGAAAAAATATAAGTTTATGTGTATTGTATAGTGTATGATTAACTAGAACTCACTCAGCGTAGCTGACTTTTAGTATGCACGCAGGTGAGTAGGATGAGGCAGCTCGCTTGAGGAGACACGTGGCACTGAATAAGAGGCTGGCATCGGAAGACTCAAGACGTTTAAGTTTAATGTTTCGTTTATTTTGAAAGACAAAATGATGTTTTAAGACAAGACGTGTTTTGTTATGAAATGTTTTATGAAAGCTTTTATATTCCGCGGATGTTTTAATTAACTCTGATATTTAGAACTGCGTTTATGAGTAAATCCAACACGAAAGTAGGGCTACCGGTAACGGGGCCTTACACGACCCCCACGCACGCCAAACGGCACGACAGCGAGGAGTCGGTAAAACCGGGTGAGATCAGGACTCGAACCCTGGCAAGCCAGGGTCATCCCTCATATCTCCCATATAAGTTAGTGGTAGTGAAGTTTGATCCCCTACATCTCACTTATAAAATGAGTGCTCTACGTTTGATCCCCCTACCTCTCCCATATAAGTTAATGATTTCTATTGAAAATTCTTTTTGATAAAGATAACAAAAAAATAAATGAAATTTATATTTTTATCTTTTATCCTGTTTTGATCGAAATTAAAAATAATCATTTTAAACTGTTTTCTAATTTTTTTTAATTTCATAAAATTTATTTAAAACTACAGGTTTATATTATAATTATTTTTTGAGTTTTTTTAATCTTTGTTCGTTTATTTATTGGTTTATAATAGTTTTTCAACAACTTGTATTTTCTAATAATAAGGGTGTTCAAAAATAAAATTAGATTTAATATCAACGTTGCTTAGTTAGAATATGTTTGGTTTACCATCCGTACTAGTGCGACACCGACACTCGGAAAACTTACTATATCCAAAAAAACTTTGTTGAACAATTTCGTTTCAGTAAAATCTATGCTAGAATGTCGAGAGAGAAAATAAACATGATTGCGAAAACCATAAGAACGAATGTGGGTACCTATCCTGATAAAATTGATAACAATACTGATGTTGTTCGGTTGGAATCGTTTTGGTTTGTAACAATACCAGTACGAGACTGACACTCGTATTCAAATTTGTTCTCAACAAAAATTATACCGGAATTTTAAAAAAAATAAAAAAATAAATACAACTGCGTATTCAACTTTCTTTTCAAATTTAACGATCGGAAGTAATTTTTACACATAATGATAAAAATAAATTTTAAAATAATAAGAAAAAGAAATTTACTCTACGTAATGAGTTTTTTTAAATAATATATACTAATTTCAGTATTTGGCTATATGTTGATTCTACAGTTCTACAATATTAAATTTTATATTGTATTTTAGTTTTAAGTATAATTTTTTTTTTACATTTTGTACAAACCTATTTTAAAATTATTTTGAAGAAAACAGGAAGAAAAAAAGTTAGTTTATTATATTTCAGTATATTTTTGTCTATCTTGAATATATTTTTTTTAATAGATATGATGTTTACACAATAAAATTACGAGTGAGAAAAGACAAATCTACACAAAATTACTTATTTTGGTAAATAATTTTCAAATTCTTCATTTTGGTAAATATTTATTCCTCCTACAGTGCTACCTCATTTTGGTAAAAAAAAAACTCTAATTAGTTGTGTATATTTCTTTTTGCCAACGACTTGTTGGTTATAAGGCTGCAAACCGATAGAACTGAATCGGATGAGATTTTGTACGTATTCGTCCGTTAAACTTTTATCGGATAAATGGACGATTCACAAGCGCTCAACCAAATGAAAATTCGTGTATGTGTACATCTATTAAGGAATTAAGTTTGTCTATGTCCGTTTGTTAACATTGTAAACTGACGCTGACGGACAATCACACACTAACGGACCTAAATGAATTGGACACTAATGAAAAAACAAACACACATATACTAATGGACAGTCATACACGAATGACTTTAATAACAAAAAAACATAAGCGATTATGGTTTGTTTTATTTTTCACTTGTTTTTATATGAGGCCACGAGGGCTAGATAATCTGGTAGAAAAACCACATAAATAAAACATATTAATCAAAATATTATACGTTACCGGATGGACGTATCATGCAGATGTTATCGGACGCTCATGAACACTATTGAACGAATGGGGACTCTGGCCATGTTCGTTCATTAAGCTTATCGAACAATTTTTTTGTTCATTTCCGGTTCATTCATTAAACAGATGGACATAAACAAACTTCTTGTCGAACGATCGGCTGGACGCCCCATTCTCTTACAACACTAGCTGGTGGAGTGATAAGGGAGTGACTTGGTGTTTCACTCGACCCAGGTTTGATTCCTGTCCCTATCATTTAGGGGGTGTTTGGGATTGCTTATATTCACCAACTTATGGCTTATAAACTTTTTTTGAGAAGTAATAAGGTGTTTGGGATTGCTTATATTGTAAAAGGAAAAGTTCCATAAGTTACACTTTTGTAACTTATTAACTTAATGAAAAATTATAAGGAATTAAAATAAGGAATCCCAACCACCCCTTAGTTTCAGCGGCACTGGGTGATGATGGGTGACTATGCGAGTAGATTGAATTCACTAGTTGGGTCATTAAACTGAACGAGTTTTATCTCAGGACGTGTCTTCGAGCGAGTGTTTATAAACGTCTGACTTATGTGAGGGTTTTCTTTAAATTAAAAGACGAGTATAAACTGACATGATAAATTTAATCGGTAGCTTAATAAAAAAAATTCCCTGGCCGCTAAAAAAATGTGTATCTTTCTTTAATATTGGCACAAATCATTGAAACACATGTCACATGTATAACATGTCACATGTGTAATTAAAAAACAATGTCACCGGACTAACATGTTGACTAGCTGCTACCTCACCTACTACTGTACTCTTTATCTCATAATATTTACTGCGGTGTAGGTGAGAAAACAAATTTTGTTGATAGTGTGGAAATTTCAATAATTTAACTTTGTGATCAACAAATTGAGTAATTACATAATTCATTTCTAATTTTAAGTAATACTATACATGTGACTTGTTAGACTCTTTTTAAGGTTCGCCCTTACCTCAACCTTACAGAGCCTGTCAAGCCAAGCAGGCAACAATGTGCTTGTCGACTTTCGTACGCAGTCAAGAACGGAAAGTAAAACATTTTTTTTTTTTACAACTGTAACTTTTTAGATAAATAAATAAATTAAATTAAATTAAATATTATAAGTTAAAATACCCTATTATTAATTTTTATTAAACCTTCTTTTCAACAATAAAGGTTTTTTTATTTTGGAAAAACCGCAAAAAAAATTTATAAGTTAAATAAAATTTCTAATTAAAAAAACTACGTAAAATAAAAATAAACATTACATCAAGTCATCAATTACAAAAATATAATTAAATTCAACATGCATCATGTATGTGATAAATGTGATGAAAGTAGAGAAGTAAGGGTCTTGCAAACCACACCTCACACCGTCTTATATGTCAGGGATAGTGCTATCCGTAGCATAGACTGATACTTTTCTAAAAGACGTTTTTTTGTCATTTTGTGTTATTTTTTTACTTTTAATTATTGTTTTTTTATTTTGTTGTTTTAATAAAAATAGATTGTTTTTATTTTCTTTATCAACAATTATAAAAATTATAACGAAACAATGTTATTATTTGTACAAACTCGTTGTAATGGTGGTGGTTTTTGTGTTTTTTATTGCACAACGTCGTCGTCGTCCTCGCGACCAAAGCCTAATGCTCGATGTGCTCGCTTCATGGTCAGAACATGGCGGTGGTTTTGTGTTTTTTTTATCGTCACATAATTCTACGATTAAGCATCGCCTGTTACCACGCTAGTGACGCTGGCATTTAGATAGATTTCTACATTTTGTTATTATTTGTACAAATTTGTTGTAATGGTTGTGTGTGTTTGTGTATATATATCGTTTATTTACGTTGCTTCGTTATAATTGTTGTAATTCTTGATAAAGAAAATCAGTAAAAAATATTTTTAATAAGATAACAAAATAAAAAACGATAATCAAAATAAATAAAATTAAATTAAAATTAAAATATACATTAAACATATAAAGACAAAAAAACACGTTTTTTTTAAAACACTTATATGCCATGGATAGAGAGCTATACGCGATGGTTAGACAAAAGACAAAAAAACACGTTTTTTTAAAAAACATTTATATGCCATAGATAGAGCTATACGTGACGTTTTAAACGGTTTTCTAACCACACCTCTGTTGTGATTAGAAAAGCCCAGAAGTAAAGATGTTTAGTCTCGTATTTATTGGCGTTGAATGTCACTTTTAAATGTAATATATTTTGAATTAAATATAATTTAATACAAAATTAATTATTAATTAATGTAAAAATTACTAAAACATTATTTAAACCATAATTGAAATATAACTATTATTATCATTATATATAATAATTTATAAGTTTGTTGTCTCAAAGCCCCCTTTGGGTCACTTTGTGACACCGTAGTGGTGATAGTTTGTTTGTTATGTTTTGTTTTAGTTACGGTTCGTAATGCACGTAATGAAGCTGACTGAATGTGAATTTTGATTTGATTTTTTTATTATTATTTTGTTTTAGTTACGGTACCGTGACAAACACTATGAAAACCGACCGAATTCGCGTAGGCTCACCACGTTTTGTTTTAGTTTTAGTACCGTAACGAAAACCGACCGAATGTTGATTTTGATTTTGTTTAATTCTAATACCGTAACAATCCTGACGAAAACCAACTTAGTTGGCATAAACTCAACCGCTTCAACGCCCATGATCGATAACGGTTAGGTTTTATCAATGATCGAGTTTTACCAACCCACGCCACACCATTAATCCACCCCAATTTTTATATATATTTTTGTCTTAGTTCTGGTACAATGACGCACGTAATCGAAACCGACCGAATTCGCATCGACTTACCGCATCAACGCTCGTGACCTATAACACTTGGGATTTACAAATGCCCGGGTTTTATTGACCTACCCGTCGTAATGCACCGCGAAAAACACTAGTTAAAACATAATTAAAATGAGACACCAAGTGATATCATGCTCGTCTTCCCATGGGTTATGCCATGGATCATCCAAGACAGTATTGTGTTAGTCTTGCCATGGATCATGAGGAATATACTTGTCCTTCAGTCGTTTTTCCTCTTCCAAAAATTGATAACTAAATGCCCAATTCCAATCGATGTCATCACTGTCATCATCATAATCATAATCATCATCAACTACTGGTTCAACAAGACAACAAATGATAGGTTTTTAGGCGTCAACGGGTTTTCTTGTACTAGAGAATTTTCAGTACATCCTTTGAAGGTTTGTTTGACTTTTTTTCATAATTATAAGGTGAAATCTGAGAAGGATAAAAAAATGAATATCATATTTTGATCTTTAAAAGGTTAATATAAAATAGCCATTATAGTTGTTATAAAACATAGTTATTAGAAGTAGCCGCAATATAATTATATAACTATTTAATTACTTAATTATATAAGTATATAGTTACTTGATTACCTAAATTAATCACTTAATATTACTTAAATAAAAACGAAAATGGAGATGTGGAAATACTAAAGTTTTATGTAGGAAGGATGATTATTGTAATGTTGCGGGTAAAATGAGTATGCAAAAAGAATTTGAGTGGAAAGCTGCTAGGTTATGTTGAGGAATGATGACCTCCAGCGTTGTGAACATTATCGGACATTAAATGACCCAAATAAAATAGATGAAACATTATTGTCCATAACGCAGGGGTTGTCTTTGGTTACCATATATTTGGTTGGGTGTGAGTGTGTCAATCATCTTGAGTTGCTTGACTAGGTAATGATTGGTGGGTTGTGGCATAACATGTACACCAACCATATTCAAACCATATTTTTATTTGTGTAAAAATACCAACCATAATTTGTACATCTAAAACTTGTAAATGTGTCAAATAGGTTTCCCATGCAATAATTAAGTTGTTTACATGTTAATTAGATTGGTGGGTTGTAAAAGAAATGGATTAAACGGGGCATAACCGCATTAGTGCTCGACTTGAATAATTCAACAGGTTAAACATGTCAACTCAAACACAACATACATGATGTCATGATTAATCAGGTCACACCAAACACGACCAATTCTATTTTAATCTAAGCCTTTCAGGTTGTAATTTGTTTAAACATATAGAGTATCAAATTGATACTGTATGGGTTTAGTTCTTGTCATCCTAATTTTGGTGGGTCCGGTTCCCTTGACTGTTCACAACACCTTCCTTGAGACCTTGACTACCACCAGCCATCACACAGCCCGAGTCATAGCAGCCTACGGTCACCGTGACCCCTCTTAAGCCTCCAAGGCTCCAACAATGTATATATATATACATATGAATATATCATAACGTAATGCAAACGTTTATGGGCAATAATAATAATAATATATCATAACCTGCTATGACACGAATTTAAACATGTCTTAAACATGTCGACCTGTTTAAGACACGAAACTTGTCAAACTCAAACCCAAACAATTTAAAACTCGTGTCGTGTCATACTAACAGGTCTGTGTCATAAATTGACACTAGTGAATCTAACTTCAATTTTCTTGTTTTGTGAGCACTCGTCCACCATTTCACCCAATGGTTCGTTATGTCGTTGCTAAAGACTAGTAACTGGACATGGGTTATCCAAACCACCGCATGGATTTTTCATGTGACCATCAGAATCAATGCCTAGCCCAAACTTAATTTCAGATCTGGCGAAGAATAACAGGCAGGGTTTGGCGATGAAGAAAGAAGATGTTAGGGTCTTGAATACTATTTTTTTTAACACTTTTTGGTTGAAAGTCGTACACTTTTGACAATACATCAAGCTAATACTTTTTTTTAAGTAAACATGATAATGATCATTTTATATGAATTTAAAATATTTAAACGCTTACTAGTGAAGAAAACAAAAGAGTTTTATACGTCATGAATTGCAAACAGTGAAAACCAGACACGTAATATATGTAATATATCCTTACCATACACATAGTTCGTTTAAATGTTTAATTAATTAGTTGTATTTCATGTGTGTACGTTCTCACAAACGTAACCAACTAAACATACATCACATGGAAAAGAGACCGAAATAATGGTTTATCATTTTTTAAAATAACACATGTACTTGATTACTGTTCACGCATTTAAATATTAAATATTTTTAAATTAGTAAAAAATAATAAGAGCATCTCCAATGCTTGGTGATGGTTTGAAATTCAAACATCTTAATCATCCACTCAAATTCTATTTCATTTCATTCTCACTCCTTCATCCTCTCACACACACCTTATAAACCATATTGAAATTCCAAACCCTTTTCACTCTCTCTCCTCCTCTCTCTCTTCCACCTAGGATTCAAACCTCCTAACAACACACCGTTGGAGATGCCCTAGGTCGACACGAATGATTGAAGTTCCAGTTTCCTTTAATGGACTTGGATGTCTAATTATGTATTTGTAGAAGAAATAGAATTAAATATAATAAATACCTACCTCCATTCCTCTACGATGAAGAACGTGGTGTTGTAGATGTGACGTGAAACCTAATTTCTTTTAATACGTTATTTTATAACTATTGCAAATAAAAGGTTATTTTAATACTATCAGGTGGCTTCTGAAAATTAAAAAATGTAAAAAACCATAAATAAAAAGACATTTAAATAATTAAAACTAGACTTAATTGTTAGGTTGAAGTGTGACGATGTGTTCCACTAAATCGTGCGCAGATTATGGTCAACATTTTCTTTGTTCGTCGCTAACACTTTGGAAAGGGCGATGTCGAGTTCTCCTGACATCATCTTCTGATCGAAATCCCGATCGACCACCACGGTACCCATGCAAGTTTTAAGTATTAATTTTTTTTTATAAATACATAACACATTAAGCATGATAAGAAATGTCAAGCCTCCTCTTAGTCATCGGTGTTGTAGGTAAACGACCACTTGTAGTGAAAGTAATCTACCACCATTCGGTGCTCTTGGAAGTTTTAGTAAAAAAGCTATTTACCAACCAATGAGACCATCCATGCATCTCATTATTTCCAATTTAGTCGGTGAATTTGTTCTTAATAAAAGCAAGCCTCATATAATTCCTTTTAATTATTACATGCATTAAAAAGTTAAAATGTGTGTCACATTATGTATACAATATATAAAGAGAGAGAGATACAAAACACGAGACGTGATAAGAAATTTAAGGTCTCTATTTACGATAAATATTCTAGAAATGTGAAAGGTGTGTAAGCCCTTGCCATCTTGGTGATAGGGCGTAAAACACCACGATATTGGGATTTGGGGGTGTGAGGGTGAGAGGGCTAGCAAGCATCAAGGGCATTTTTAACTTTTGATTAACATATTGACCAAACGTTTATTTCTTTCCCATCTTACAACTACATTTCACATTTCATCCTAACATAAAACATGTTCTTGAATGTTATATATATTGTCTATGTGTCACCTACGTGAAGAACTCACATCTCACCTTCTACGCCTCTCATAACACATAATGTTAATAATCAATTTTGTAGGTAAACGACAACTTATAGTGAAAGTAGTCTAGCATCCTTTGTTGCTCTTGAATTTTTTTGTAAAAAAGCTCTCTACTGGCTAAAAAGGCTATCCTATATGCTTCTTACTTTCAGTTTAGTTGATAAATTTATTCATAAAAAAGTAATTTTGGTAAATGAGCGAGTCGGGTTGGTGATAGGTTAAAGCAGGTTTTGGCAATAACAAATTATGCTATTATTTTGATTTGCGTAAAGGCAAGTTATAATAAAAAATTTAGACGTGTTAAATTATATGAGAAAAAACATATTAAAATAATTTCACTCACTAAATTTGTTTTTATAATCGCATATGGATTGGTGGTGCCGACACAATGAGCAATGGCGGATTTACATAACAAATGGCATTCGAGTTTCGAATTTATAGTGCACGATATGTAAAAATTATTAAAGGGAACCACCTTATAAATTCGAAAGTAACCACTCTATTAACTATATGAGTGCTGGTCTAGTTGGTAAGCTGTTAGTTTTGTAAACTGAAGGTGAAGTTTACGGGTTCGACTTCGTATACCAGCGGTTTTTTTGAACTTTTTTTCAAAATCAGCTTTATATCAATTATACTATATAATTGTTCTTGATGTTTTTAATTGTTAAGTTATTTGTCAAATTTTAGTTTTAATTTGTTAGTTGGTTAGTTATAATTTGTTGGTTTGTAATTGTTGATAAAAGAACTGATATACGAAAAAACAATATAGAATCCGATTACATGCTTCGACTAGACTTACTAAAGCATTGTTGAATGGTTCGTTAGCTTTTCGTGGTTATTGTAAAGACTATTGTATTTATATTATGTGTTTTTTAATTTATAACGACGGTGTCTTTTTTATTATTTTATTGTGTTTTTATCATATAATAAATTTTTTCCAAACCTTGAACTGAACCGGAAATTTTTATACCCGACTTATGAAATTGAAGCATCTAAAAGTAGTGTACCACCTGAAAAAAAATTCATGGATCCGCCACTGCCGATGAGTAATGGTGATAACGTCGACAACAACCATGTCCTTATGTTCATCCTTCGGCTTTGGCATAAACTTGCTATTTTCGGTCAGGACAAACTTTTGGTTAGAATACCCGCAACTTTATTATTTGTGTCAACATGCTTAAGATCGATCTCTCTAATCTCTACTTAACACCTTCTCACTGACAAAATGATAGTGTACCTCTATGTAATCAATGTAATCGGTGGTGCAGGAAAGAAGAATTAAAGCGTGATTAATATTTACGATTGAATGCAAATAATAAAGTGGGACATCAAGTTAGTAAATCACGTGGGCTTCAATAAATCTGGAATGTTATGTTGGGCTGAAAAGTAAATGACGTGTTGTGCACTTGGGCCATCACAATCCGACATGAAGAACAGAAGACTGAAAAAGGCAGATCGCATACAGATAGAGGTGCACAAAAAACCCGAACTCGGAACCGGACTCGAAATAAAAACTCGGAACCGGTTTTTTTAATACCCGGGTTTTTAATACCCGTACCCTACCCGTAGGGTACGGATAGGGTATGCATTTCGACACTAAAACCCGAACCCGATTTGTACCCGGTAATACCCGAAAACCCGAACCGGTTCCATACCCGAAACCGGGTTTTTCCAATACCCGAAACAGGGTATTTCAAATACCCAATGTATACCCGGAAAATACCTTAAAAATACCCGAAAAATACCACTAAAAAGTGCAACATTTAAAAAAATCCAATCTATACGCGAAAAATACCCGGAAAAAAGCACGAAAAAACCCACAAATAGGGTTTTTTCCATACCCGAAAATAGGGTATTCAAATACCCGGTTCTATACCCTACCCGAACCCGATGCATAGGGTATGGTTTTTAGAGGCAATACCCGGACCCGAACCCGACCCGGTTTTTACCAATACCCGATTTCTATCATACCCGAACCCGGGTATTGGAAAAACCCGATTTGTGCACCTCTACATACAGAGTCTCCTGTGTTGGGTGAATAATGAATTATATAAACAAACTAGATCAATATAGAGCAAACACGACTATAAAAACAAGGTAGCTAGTTAATTTGACAAGAATCATTATGATTTTTGTACTTGATATACTTAGTATATTAGTATACGTGTTGAAAATTTTAGTCTCATGCTCAGCTCAATTATAACCCGTGCTCCGACCTAATATCCATAAGATATACCTATTTGTAAGTTAAATTTTACAGATTAAGATTTCAAATACATTTCTTACTATTATCATCCAAAGAATATAGAAATATATAAAAAAATAGTGGATTTGAATATTACCAAGACAATTTTTTTGTACGAATATCATTTAAGTAAACAAGTATGTATAAATTGAATAATCAGGTTAGGTATCATCTACTCAACATCATCTATGTGCCAATCCTATATATATTTCCTGTGTTGGCCGTCTACCTTCAGATTCGTGTTTGTTCGGTAGGAATACTTTGATGTAGCTGAGGGTCTTTTAGTGTTGCCCTAGCTCATTATTTGACTCCACTTAGACCATGCGTACTCATGCGCTGTTGTGGCGTTTTGGAGTGAAAACGCTGGGATTCCCCCCCCCCCCCCTTTTTCCTTTGGTGTTTTCTACAAAACGCGATAGACGCTCGAATTTAAATGGAAATTGTGTGTGAGGGGGGGATATATGTAATTATTGTAGGAGAGTTGTGGCTTTTTTTCCAACTACACCACTTTTTTGCAAAACTCTCCATTGCTGACGGAGATGCCATATGGCACAAATGCCCAATGGTGGAACGTTTTGACTACGTCTTAGCTGGTACCTTTCTAAAAAAGAGAAAAAAAAAACTCTTTATCCCTAGTGAGTTTTAAAGACCTTTCATCACTTTTGCTTTCATTATCAATCATATGAACGAATGGATCACGTCAAACTTTCTTTAAATGGATACTACAGCAATAGCTGTTTTTAGAAATATTGGCCAGAAGAGAACTTGCATTAAATATTAAGCGCAAAATGTTAAAAGCAACATATTTGTCACGGTATGGGATTCGCTTATCACAAAAAATCTTCATACTGATTTCTGTTTCCTGCAATTATATGTATGTTGTTCTTTTCTCCTTTTGTAATGAATTGATTTTGTTTTTAATTCAAACCACAATGATAGTTCTTGCATTATCTACTTTATCAAAAATTGCAACAAATATAGACTGAGCATGCATGATTTATTTTTGCAAAGTCATTATAACATGATCAAGTATGTATAATGTTTCCAGAACGCGACATGTGCCCTTGAAGGATGAGTAAGTTTGTTTTAAGCACAAATATTATATAAATTGCACACAAATTAAGCAGCATATATATATAAATTAACAGGCAAAGTATTATGCAGTATATAAACAGCTACAAAATATAGTAGGGACTGCAGCTCTGAAGGCTTTACAACCGTCTTCAGTTAGGAAATAGCGTAGATGGATCAATCAGAAGACCGAAGTCACTGGTGCTTTGCATAAGGGTAAGCACGCCGTAAACTCATTTTGTGGACGCTTAAATTCCTTTCCCCGCAGTTCATATGGAATGTATATATAGACATATGTTTATAATTATACACTCTATGGATTTAATCTATGTTTATATATAACAATATTAATTATACTCAAATTAAAAAGAATAAAATGTTTGATTCTAATATGTATTTTTTAATACTCCGTATATAGGAACATAGAAAAGTCATATCTGATTTAAAATTGTTGGAACTAAATAAAATTTCAACAATGGTGAAAGTTTAAGGAAGATCAAGATTTTGTTAACCATTCTTGTTTAATCCCAGTGGCGAAGCTTGGAGGGGGGGGGGGGGTATTATAAAAATCATAAACGCGGAGGGCGGGCTCAAACTTTTGGCCGAAAACAGGTAAAATTACACTACGTATAAAAATTTTCAGGTTAAAAACAACCAAATTTACACTAATGTGCGAAAAAAACAGGGGGGGGGGGGACCGGGGCCACCCCTGGCCCTTGATATCCTTCGCCCCTATTAAGTCCCAAACATGTTTTGGACAAGTATTTTGGAAACATGATGTTATGGTTGACTGTTTTAAATTTATGTTGTAATGAACTGGATGTATGCTTATGGAATCTATATGGCTTGATCCGTTGTATAAGTATTATGAATATTAATCTGGTCGCAAATCGCACGGGGACCCACCACCTATTGGGGGGGGGGTGACAGACCCATCGTTGAACCAAATCTTAACGACAATGTACGTATTCATTCATTTCCGAGAACAAGGATCAGTCAGGGACGGCTCCGAGAAAGCAAAAAAAGTTGTTTCAACCGGATTGAGCAAAATCTTACATTTTCTTTCTGTTGTTCGTGTTTTCTTGTCCCTTGATCCATTTTTCATTAGCCTTTAGTATGCCAATTGTGTCCTCAAACGGTTTGGTTTCGAGATCAATCAACATACTGCTAAATCAATGCCACTAATTGAAAGTACTTGTTAGGCACTCAATCAATCAGTTTCTTCAGTCTTGAATATTAGAACCAAGACTTCTGAACTTTGACATGACGCCACTTATCTTGCGGAATTAATCATCGATTGTATCATCTTCATTCATATGGTGACTAATCCAACTCACTCCTTAGACTTCAAATACCGGATTTCTGGATCGTCCTAAATCTTCATTGCATCTTTGTACTTTGCCACTTACAATAGTACACACATCCCCCAGAATAGCATTGAAGTTGCATGCTAGAGCTTGCTTCAGGTTTGATGGCGGTACGTAGCTTGGCATTCGTCACAACCTCCATCTTGTTTTCTCAAGATGTTCGATAGGTTTAACTAGTTGGCTGTTCAGACTATTTTGAATTAACTTCTTGTTTCTTCTGGCTTGGACGATCGCATTGGTTGAAGTCGACATCATCATGTTTGGCCGAACCAATCTCCTTGGCTCTGATACCATGTCAAGTTCTTAAATCGATAATGATCACACACACAGTTTTGAGTTTAACTTACCATTACTCTTCCAAATAATACTCAAATATTAGCAAAATAAAATGCTCTAAATCTAGTCATACATCTATATTTAAACTACCGAAACTTGTAAGCCAAGTTAAAACTAAGACACATTTGTATGAAGCTGCACGCCGTTTACCAAGCAGTGGCAAGCTCCTTTGTAGCTAGCAGCAACAAAACAAAGTATCCCGTTACATATCTAAGGTTTCATATTTATGTTACAACTCGATATATTCCAATTAAAACTAAAACACATAATAATGCTGTTTGAAGAGCTAGATTAATATATTTTCATTGCAAATAGGATTCAATTAATTAAGTTGTTGGCAGGAATATTACAATGGCACACAAACATACCATCAAAATTACTATACAATAAACAGATAACCTCTCATATATAATATGTTATATATATACAGATTTTGAGCATTACAGGAAAAAGGTAATTTATTACAACTTGAGATTCAAGTCTGGTGAATCTGGATCACTTTGCTGACTTGAAGAACAAGTTCCTCCCCAATTCAAGATCACCCGAGGTTCAGACAGTGGTCCATATCCAGATGCATTGTCAGTAATTGGCGCTGTTGAAGTGGCATGGTCGGTATGGATGAAGTGCGAATGCCCGTGGACTGCGAATGTAGAGTATCTTTTTATCGCGTTTCTTTCCCTCCTATGCGCGTTTTGATGTCCTCCTAATACTTGTGAATTGTGAAACTTTCTGTTGCATAACCTGCATGCATACATCTTCATGGTTATAGGAGGCGTTGTCGGTTTTGATGGTGAATATAGTCTTAGACTAAGATCTAGCTCTCCATTTTCATGACTGGCGGCTGCGCATTCTCTGATATTATTCATCTCGGAATAATTAATGAGAAATATATAAGGAATGATGTTCATAAGAGCAAGCACCATATAAATATATAGCAGTAAGTTAATTTTAAATCAATAATGAATGATTTTTGGGTGTCATATATCTTTTGATGTAGCTAAGGGTCGTTTTACTGTTGCCCTACTTTTGAAGCTCATAATATTATTTTCATTTCCTTATCGTCTAGTGCTTTTTCTAGATCCAACTGTTCATCTTTTGTTTTCTTTTCACAAACACTAGGTTGGCTATGTGCTCGTGTGTTACACGGCCTGAAAAAAAAAAGTTTAATATATACACCGATTCTTGAAGACAATTGATATTTTACCCTCCACGTGTTTATTTTTAATCTTGTTTGTGATTTCATTTGTTCTTTGACATATGTATGAATCCTATAACATGTATTCAAACTAAATCAAAAGAAAATGGAAAATGTGTAACTAAAAAACAAAAAGAGATTTGAGACTTTGAGTATGATCATCACCTTTGTTGCCATATTTAAGTTTAGCCCTAAGTTTCTAACTGAATATTTATGCAAAACGAAATATATAGATTCAGAAGAATTAAGAGAGATAATTAGTTTAGCGAATTTCTGGTCTGTGAAACGTAAACATCACTCAGTTTTAACTAACATGAAAGTCTTGGATAGTTTAAGCAAGTTAATCAGGTCACTTTCGGGTCAAAACTGCAAACACGTTTACCTTAACGAACCGTTTTTGTATCAACCTGAACTGTTCACGGGTTGACCCAATTAATCCATTGTTACTCTTTTAATTTTCTTAAATTAATGTGTTACATGTAATAACTTACAATTATTTGTATACTTAGACAATGTGTAGTCGTAAAGCTTCACATTCAGGGGTTATGCGCCACGTGGCGCCCAGTCAGAGTTATGGTTTTGTACAAAAACAGGCTGTAGTCATAACTCTCCACATCCAGGGGTTATGCGCCACGTGGCGCCCAGTCATTATAATTTTATTTGTTTTTTTTAAATAATAATTCATTTAAATAAATTAACATAAAATTAAAAATTACATTAAACTTCCAAATAAAAAATACATTAAACTAAATTAAAAAAAAATACATCAAATTAAAATTAAAAAAACATAAATAATACTAATAAAACTAAAACTCATTTATATTTTTCTAAAATTTTCGCTCGTCGATTGGCTTTTAGAGATTGGACTATCGGGTCGTCTTCGGATAGCTCGTTTGATAAAATCTCGATGTCTTTGTCCATCTCATTCCTTCGAAGTAGGTCGACGGCGTCCAAATTTACTTGAAGTCGTTGGGTTCCAAGTTGGTGTAAATCTTGGAGTCGAGAGTTCATTAATTGGAATTGGCTTTCCAATTCGGGATTCGAACCCGTTGTCGACGACGAACCGGCCCCTTTCCCCTTTCCTTTGCCTTTGGTTCTTCTACCCCCGGCCGAGGCATGTCGGTAGTATTCACGGGGTCATTATCGCTTAAGTTGAAGTTTCGAGCGTCGGAACGGGGCGTGTCTGGATCCACCGAAGATGATGTTTTAGACTTTTTTTTACGCGGACCACCTTCGGCTTCGGCTTCGGCATCGGCATCCAACACCAAGCCCCATTTTGGGTGAAACCTCAAGAGGTCTTTCCAAATGCCAAAGTAGTTGAAGGTCCCGCCGACCTTATGTTGAAACTCAACCAACGCGTTATCCATGACTTCAGCGTCCGAGACACCGCTACTCCTAGTTCGATTCATCTGAGAGAAAACCGTATGGAAAGCCATGCATTTGGTGTTTATGTCGCCCCATTTCGACAGTAACGAATCTTTTTCTCGACGCGAGTCCCCGCCAAGGTTGTGAAACCTCTCTATAATTTTGTGCCAAAATACCCCCATTTTTTGATAGTTCGCTAAAAAAATAAAAACATTACAAGTTTAATGTTTGTTATAAGAAATTTAAAAAAAATATATATGCATTTTAAAAACCTACCGCATTTGGCATCTTCCGATATTTGGCACCAAGCACGAGCACATAGTACGCACTCGTCGATACTCTACGATATCACCGTCTTTTTAACCCGAGGTTCGCCGGCGGGCTTCTTTGCGTGTTTTTTCGAACGTCCGCGTTGGCTCGAACCGCCCTCGGGTTGTGTCTCCGGCACGAACTCGACCTCGGGTTGGGTCTCCGGGGCGGGTTGGAGAACCCGAACCCGCAAAAATGTTTGTCATTGGGTTTTGGAAACCGGGCACCGCATTTGGCATAGAGTTTTGTAGAAGTGCAAAGTACGCGGCCATTTGTGGGTCATACATTTGCAGGACGGGTACGGTTGGCGTCGGGGCGGTAGATTGGTTCGGTTGTGGATTTTGGTTGGCTTGACGGGCATATTGACCGAAACCGAGAATATTTTGGTTGTTGTTTGGAAACATGATGGTAGAAATATTAGTGTAAAAGATATAAATATTTATGTAAATTGGTAGATTGGAAGGAATGTGTTAAAAAATATAAGTTTGGTTTGTTTATATAGTATAAATATAATTATTATTTTTTTTTTAAAACTCCAACGGCTCCAAACCAACGATAACTTTTTTGATCCGCGTGTCATTCTCGCGTTTTAGATACAACGCGCAAAAAAAAATTCAACATAACGCAGGGGGGCGATGTACCCCCGCGTTATAGCCCATAACGTCCGGCACAACGTGCCACTACACCTGGTCTTAATATATGCCTCAATGTTTAATAATAAGTTGGGCGTTAAGTTATAGACCTAGAGCGAGCTAGGCGCTATTCCGTATAAAAGAATATCAAGTGAAAGTGATTATTTAAATGAAAAGAGTTTGTCTTAACTGCTAACTGATACAGATGTCCATTCTTCTTAATTTTCTTTAAGTACACACAAAATACAGATGTCCATCCTTAATTTTCTTGATTTGTGAAATCTCAAGAACCCTATACTTGTCATTTTGTCTGCCACTTATGTCATACTTTTGCAATTTTGGAAGTATTATTATACTTGTTATAGTTTTCATGCATTTAATGGTCTTGAAAAGCAAACAGTGAGCATATTGTTTGTCTTTTTCAGTCGGTACGTAGGATATCCTGAGTCCATTAAGTTAGCCATTTAAGTCCATGGCTTTTCAATATAAACATGAAACCCGTTGAAAAGATACAAATTCTTTTATTTTACTCATCATTTTCTCTTCTCTCCTTTTCTTTTTTTTTTTAAATGAAACTCGGGAACACCTCTTTTAAATTTTCCTTCCTTTTCCTTTCTTAAATGAAACTCGGGAACACAACATATTTTTTCCATCCCTCCTTTTCCTTCCCTTTATTCAGTTAAATGAAACTCGGGAACACAGTGTTAATCTCTAACATGTGGTGTTCTCAATCGTGTGGTAGCGATCGAGCATATATATATATAATATATTAGCTAAGGAAAGTGAGTTTTCTTGAGCCTGAGGGCTCACTTTTGGTAGCTATTCGTTTTTGTTTCTTTCCAAATGGCCAATACATTGGAAATGTTTTTCGTATTATCAGGGGCAGATTCAGTATTAAGCCAGAGGGAGCGTATGCACCCCCTCAAATTCGTATTTTCTTCTATTAACTTCTACTATATTAGGTTCAAATACCCCAAGTGCTCCATCCGTGTTTTTTTAGTGCCCCAAACTCAACTTTCCGAGCCAACTTTTCCAACGCAAGTGTAGCATTTCTAACCATTTCATCAATTAGTTATTAATACAGTGATATATTTTGTTAGTTTAATCGAACCATCATAAAAATTAGACCAAAATATGATAACATTCAGATTATCATTTCTTTTTTATAATTCTACACTATTTAACTTTAAATTTTTTTATTTGTATATAAGAGCGTTTTGTGCCGTAACAATTATGCAAAGGTTTTTATCAACTGTAACATGTATTTTGTTATTGTGCTTTGGGGAAATTTATTGTTTACATTTCTATACGTGGTTTATTTAATGTAATTTCATTTGACATGGCCCATTTTGGTTTGACCCGTTCAGTTTGACTTGACCCGTTCTATGTTGACCGATTTTGCACCCACTGGAAAAATTTTCTGGATCTGCCACTGGTGTCTAGTTATTCTACCATGATTTGTAGGTATGTTTATCAACCTCTTCACTAGAGGTTCACAAACCAGTTATAAACCTCGGACCAGTTCAGGTTGGAACCAAACCAGTTCCTGGTATCATCGTCAAAACCATTTCAGCCCAAACATTCACAGTTGGCATATTCATTTCGGCGTTAAGTGGATGCTTTCCCATTTAGGCATCATGGGCTACAAGCAATGTTTTCATAACCAGACCAGACGGCCTACCGGTTCAATCGGTTGAACATTTCGGACCGACTGAACAACTTCGGTCAAAATGACGGGTCGGGCTAAAAAAATGAATTTTCAAAAAAAAAAATTCATAGAAAACCTGTTCAACTGGTCCGGTTTTCTGGTTCGACCGTCCGGTTCAACCAGTCCGGTCCGGTCTCAACAACACTGGCTACAAGTCAGTGCTAACATGAATTTGATAGTCTTGGGATCCTGTCGATTTGTTTAGAAAGAGGCTGTCATCTGGAAGTCCAAAAACCGTCTTTTCAGGGGTCGGGTCACGGTGATAAAATCTGTGTTGAGAATCATATATTTTAATGAAACAATATAACTTTCACTCGATTAATTATAAACACATCACATTGTGAAATACATCCAGAATGGAAAACGTAATAAAAGCGTAGCAAAAATAAACTGTAACCTCATGTAATAGCCTAACTAATTAGCAAATATATATATATATACCCTTTTGACATACTTTAAAAAGACTACTTTATATACACTTATCAGCTTTTAACAAAAAAGAAACAGACGTTTGTCATCTCAAATTACATCTTCAACCTTCTATGCGGAGAATTCCACCATACTTTTCGCTCACAGACGTCTGTTGTTCCATCCAAAAAACAAAACAAAAAAATAAAAAGAATTACTTGTAAGAAAAAGCTTTACACTGCTTATGTAAACAAATTATCAATCAGATAGTTGTATCAAAACACAACAAACAGAAAAACAGTTTTAATAATCAATCACAAACACCCCCTCAAAGATCGATTCATTCTAATATATAATGTATTAAGACACGTATATGGAAACATATTACCTGAAGGTGTGGAAGGGTTGTGTTATACACTTCTAGCAGAAGTTTGGATTTGCCACTTAACCTGATGCAACAACCAATAAAGAAGAGATAAAACCATTAAATTAAGAAAAATAATAACAATAAATTATAGTTATTTGATATGGTATATATGATATGAAATTTAAAAGAACAAAAATCAGTCTTTTGTAAGAGTATAGTTTAGATATATACCTTCTCAAAAGACGAAAAGACGAAAACACGTGTGTATTTCCTCAAGGTCTGATTCTAACTTCAGATCCACATATTCTTTCAAAAGCTGACATAAGCCACTAATGATGTCATCACATTCAACGGTGCTTTCACCAACACATACCTCTTTTGCAGCAACACTTTTTAGTAATACTGCAGATAACCAGCGGGTCAACCCGAGCCCACTATAAGTATCGGAAAAAAATCGCAGTATCGGAGAATCACTCAACTTAAATTTCTCAACCCATTGAGGTGGGTTCCCCATCCAAAGCTGGTGGCTTGAGCTATGGTCTGTTGGTTTGACCTGGTGAACAAGATGATCATGACATAGTGTTTGTGGGTCCCGGTGTGCAGGAAGAAGGCCAGTTATGTCGTTTCTTATTTCTTCAGGGAGTTGTTGTAAAACGAATGGATCTATTTGACTCAATGATGACGGCATCATATCAATATTTTGTGAAGTTGACGCAGCAGCAATGTTTTCTGGTATTATTTCTGGTTCTGACTGCGGTCTCATACCTAAGAACATCAACATATTTGTTAGAAACTCAAGAGAAGAATGTGGCAACCGGAATAACTGTATATATTTTATACATCAATCTGAAAGTTCAAATTTCCATATATATCTTTCTAAATTTCCTAATATTATTACTATCATTTCAAAACATTAAAAGTATCATAGCTATTTAATCCACGACTAGTTAAATAAATTAACTACCTGAAGCTTATAAGATTGTGTTTCATTAAATAAATGAACAAAAAAAAGAAAATGTTGATCATCTCAACACATGATGTTTTCTTTGCTTGATCAGTGAAGTAGTTGTAAGTCTTTTATTTACTACCAGCAGAGTATATACGATATTATGAAACTTTGAAATGTTCATACATAAGAAATTGCCCCATTCCAACCGATTTATTAATGATTTGGTCAATTCAGGTCAAGCTTTTGCCTCAAGCCAGTCAAAATAATAAAATCGAACAGAACAGCCAAAATTGAAACGGGTCTTCAACTTCTAACGGGTCGAAGGGGAAAATGGGTCAAAAGTTGCCTTCAGTGTAACTTAAGTGGGTTTATGATAACAAAACATAAACTTTCACTTTAATTAAAATTGTATGTAAGAGTTTACCTTTAACATTTGCAGGCAAAGCAGAAGAAACACCAATACTTTCAGACTTGCGCTTTGAAATGAAATTCTTCAACTTCCCACCGTACAAATCATTTATTTCAGAAAATATTTCAGGAGGAAGACTCTCAAGAACATCAGAATCAAGATCACTTAAAGGTGGGACATCTGAACTGTGATTGGACAAAATGTTACCGACATCTGAATTACTTCTTGGCTGATGATGGTGGGGACCACTAATTTGCTTGTTTGAATCTACAATATGTACTCTGTTAGCAAGCTTGTGGTCTAAAAAATTTATCATTACAAACCAAAAAGGTACAAAATGTGTATTATAGAAGTACCTGAAGAGGTAGGTCCCAGCAGAGCCCAGTTGGACCCGCAAGACTCACCTTAAACAGGGACGTCTGCGCAGAGACCAACTGGATCCGCAGGACCAACCATGCTCAGAGAAGTGACGTCCTTACGCGCAGTATGCAAGCTGGTCCCGCAGGAAATGCCTCCCATGGTGAAGGACTCCGCCTGTTCCCGCAGCCTCGGATACAAGCCATGAGTGAAGGCCACCCGCGCAGCATGGCTACACGCACTAGGCACTTAACTCTCCCCAGTGTCACCTGAAGGAATGAGCAAAGGCGGGAGGGGGAAAACTCCCGCCTAAATGAGCCAGTCCGTATGATGGAGGATCTTTTGTGTGATACCTGACGAGGTACAGACAAAAGATCTGACCAAGAATGCGACAGCTCACTGACAGCAGCATGGCAGACAGCACGCCACAGCACTGTGACCAATAGCCGCCGCCTACCCACCAACTCCTGCCATACCACGTGCCTAGCCTGTTGTTGGCAGAAGAGGAAGAGTGCACGACACGCCTGCTCTGTGTCAGCCGCTACCTATCCACCACTCACAGGCAGGGCACGTGCATAGGTTACAGTTGGTAGCGTGTTGGGCCGGCTAAACCCCTTGGAAACCTACCTTCGGCTATAAATACCCCAAATGGTATGACCATCTCATCTTATCATATTATCATCATATATACCTGATATCTGCTCTAGCAATCTCTTAATATACTTTTATATTTAAAGAGCAATCTAGTCTGATTCTCACGCCGGAGGGTGGTCACAAGGAGGAACCCCCCCCTTCTCAGTGACGAGCTCACGGTGTCTGTTTTGCAGGTTATCAGAAGAACCATCTTCCAAGGGTCTAACCCCTCGTGGGAAACAGCTCTCCAACCCCTAGGTTACCAGTAATCGGTCGGGGTTCGACTGGTGTTTCTTCATTGGCGCCATCCGTGCATAAAGCTAGAACTTCATTTTTCTCCAGTTTTTTCAAACTTCTAGAAAGATGGTTAAAGAGACTCCGGTAACCACAACCCCAGCTACTGGAGGGAATACCGGCAACACAGTTTTTACAAACACTACCCCGGTTACCCAAGCCGGGGCAAGTGAAGTAAATTTTACGAACACTACCCCAGTTACCCAAGCTGGGGCAAGTGCAGTAAATAATCGCCCACTGGGATTCACCGATACCCAGTTTAAAAAACGAACAAGACTCCCCCGCCAAACTCTCGAGGAAGTTAAGGCATGGGCGGAGGCACGACAAAAGGAATTCCAAGCTGAGTTGGACGAACGCTTGCGTTCCGTCCAACAGGCCGACGAATTCGAAGAATACTTGGACAATGACTCGGAGGAATCCGACTCCGACGCGAACCCTCGCCATAGGGCAAAAGGGAAGCGTAAGGAAACGGATTCCCAACCGAGAAGGCATTTTGGACAAGCCTTCAAACCAAAAAGCACAGGTGGAAGTCCACGAGACTTCTCCAAAACGTACAGACCGAACGTTGCAAATGCGGGAACGTCCAAATTTGCAAGGGACATTGCGGAAGCAATTGCCCCAAAAAGTGCCAAACAAATGCCCAACATAGGCACTTATGATGGTATGTCCGACCCAGACGACCATTTGAACAGGTTCATAGCAGGGGCAACCGTCAGCAACTGGACGGAACCCACGTGGTGTTACATGTTTCAAATGACGCTGGTGGGGGCTGCTAGGGTTTGGTTTGATCGTTTACCAGTTAACCACATTTACGACTGGGCAGACTTCCAGCAGAAGTTTAGCCAACACTTCAGCCAGCAGCGAAAGTATACCGAGGAGCAATGGACAATCCTCAAATGCATACGGGAAGAAGATGAATCTCTACCAAACTTCATCACTCGCTTCAACTCAAAGAAGTTAAGTTTGGGCAATATCAGCGAGGATCTTGTTCGCGCAGCCTTCATCCAGGGCGCGCAGGACCCAGAGCTTATCCGCACCCTAACGGGTAAAGATGGAATGCCATCCACATGGGATGGCATCATGACAGCAGCTAAACGCTATGCGGAAACGGAGAAGCAACTGGGTAGAGACCTTCCGCAGAGCACAAACCTGTACACCCAGAGGACGAGAGAGGACAACATCCTCACCGCCCGATTGAACAAAAAACGGAAGCAAGGCATTTGGCAGTCAAGGGTAAACTTTGACACCTCATCCGGCTTACAGCATCGATTGGGTGAAAGGGATAATGTAAAGCTGCACCGGAACTCCAGATGGACGCCACTTACCAAAAGCGTCACTGACATATTTGCTACTGAAGAGCTCCCATGGCCAAAGCCTCCAGTAATCCGACATCGTCACGATGCTGATCGGAGCAAGTACTGTGACTATCACAGAACAAAAGGCCACAACACTGAAGAATGCATAGACGTAAAAGACATGGTCGAAACATTCGTCAGAGATGGGACGCTCGCACACCTCGTGGCGAAATAAAAGCTAAGCAGGCAGGTGCGTGTGGAACCATGGCTGGGGTAAACATGAATAAAAAATCAGCTTCAATATGGAGACTACATGCTGCATAAAGAACGAGATCCCGAAACAGGTGCGTGTCGGCTCGATGGCACTCCTGTCCCAACATGGAAGGGAGTTCAATTACACAGTTTGCATGTAATCAATTCCAATTTGTACAGAAAAGGCCAAGAGCCACTTCTAATGGAAATGATTCTCTTTCAAACGTCGAAGCTGATGATTTACATTTATACTTTTGTACACACTAATATGCCGGTTTTCACCGCATAATTACAAAAAACGTCATTGCATGGGAAGGCGGTCCTACCCGCACGAACCCAAAAAGCATGATAAACCTTCACGCAGGTCAGTTGAAGGAGAAAAAAGTTACCATATGAAAGTGCTGGCCTATCCGCATGAATCATTCGAGGGAACTGCACCAACCTATCAACAACCGCGCGTGGGACAGTTCAAAATTCTTAAGAGGAAAAGGTAAACCTATACGCAGGTCAGATATGGGTAAAGTTATGCCATCCTACTAAGTGCAAGTGACGGGTCTACCCGCACAATCACGAAAGAGGAAGCAAAACTTCACACCTATTATCAGCCACGTTCAAAGGTTAACTTATCCTCAACAGGCAAACCTTCACGCAGGTCAGTTGAAGGAGTTCAATTATTCCATTAAATGAAAGTGCCGGTCTATCCGCACGAATCATGAAAGGAAAATGAACACTAACCTATCAACAACCGCGCGTCGAACGGTTAAAACTATCCAACACTGGTGACGGCATTCACATTACGTGAAGTCGTTGCATGGGAAGGCGGTCTTACCCGCACGAACCCAATAACGTGGCAAACCTTCACGCAGGTCAGTTGAAGGAGTTCAATTATTCCATTAAATGAAAGTGCCGGTCTATCCGCACGAATCATGAAAGGAAGATGAACACTAACCTATCGACAGCCGCGCGTCGAACGGTTCAAAACAAAATTCTTAAAAAGGTAAGAAAAACCTACACGCAGGTCAGGTATGGGTAAAAGTTTTGCCATCCTACCAAGTGCAAGTGACGGTTCTACCCGCGCTATCACGAAAGAGGAAGCAAAACTTCACACCTATTATCAACCACGTTCAAAGGTTAACTTATCCTCAAAAAGTAAGAAAAACCTACACGCAGGTTAGATAAAAGTTAAAGTTTAGCCATCCTACCAAGTGCAAGTGACGGTTTTACCCGCACAATCACGAAGGAGGAGGCAAAACTTTAACCCATCATCAACCACGTTCAAAGGTCCTTATTCTAAACACTTGGAAAATTGCTAATTCAAACTAAGTATGCAAGTCATAAGTTTATAAAGCAAGGAACCCAAGGAAGGAAATAACAATCTTATACGCAAAAAGATTAATATTTCACAATCTATTACAAGAATGGCTGGGTAACTACCCGCCTAAAAGAAATCTATACAAAGCCAAGTCTATCCTAGCAGTGGGAAAAGATCTTCAGGATCAGGCTTCAGGGCCACCTCCGCTTGGACCAGCACCGTCAGAGCGCGGCTGCCCAAGGAAAGCCTTAAGGATGTTTAGCCCATCATCAGCAGCAGCAGCTTCATTCACCTTTTCCACCACTGGATGCGGGAAGGAAGCGTACTGGTTCACAGCTTGGTCATAAGCAGCTTCAGTATTAACATTGAATAAAGGGAAGTTGGAGGGCGGAAAGCCTCTCTCAGCAAACCCTAGACCAAGCAGGAAGCCAGTCTTCTCCCCATCCTCATGAGAAGCGTTGAGGGCTGCGCTCATCGCATCGTCATAAGAGGTCTCTGAAAGGACCCGACGCACAACCTACAAAAGAATACTAGAACATTTTCTAATTACGAGCGGAAAGCGTAAAGAAAAAGATAAAGATACCTGAGGCAACGCTTCTCGAAGCAGCCATTGGAGGGTAGCTTGACTTTCTTTGTAAGCACGTTCGGCTCCGCTTTTATCAAGGTTGGCAAGTTGAACTTCCTTGGCGGCAGCCTCTTCGACGCTTTTGAGTTTCCTTTCAGTACGGTCAAGCACCCCCCTCTGGTCAAGGATCTCCTGCAGCTTCTTGGCATCTTCCATTGCCAAGGCGTCATGAGCATGCTGAAGAGCCTTTAATTTGCATTTAAGCTGCTCATTCTCTTCGCGAAGCGGCTCAGCAACAGCTTCAGCCTTGGCAGCCCTCTCAGTTGAGTTTCGCGCAGTCTCCTTAGCCAGCCGAAGCTGTTCATTCACAGCTTGGGCAGCCTTGGAGCGGGCCTCGAGTCGCGCCTGGACCTCAACCTCGAGGGCCTTGAATGCCTTCTCCTTCTCGGCTGCGGCAGCGGCCAACTGCCGGTTCTCCTCCCGAAGAGCCCGCGCTTCAGATACATCTTTGGCGCGAGCTGCTTTTAACTTGTCGTTTTCACGACAAAGCAGCTCGACGCGGGGCTGCGTCCGGGCCTGGAGAACCCGAAGCTCATTGGTTAGCCTACCCTCTTGGTAGCTAGCCATGGCTTCCCCCAACGCACCATGAGGAGCAGCGTGGCGAGCCCAGTCCACGCACTCCACAGGGGTACGAAGGGTTGTTCCTCGGCGTATGTTCCATCTTGGAACATACACTTCATTGGAATCCGACACTGCAAAAGAAACAAAGGCAGTTAGGAAAAGATGATAAAAATATACAAAGGAAAAAGAACCCTACGTACCTGTAGGGTCAATAACAGGCCGATAGCCGCCAAACCCATCACCTGAACCTAAAGGAAATCCATCCAACAGGTCAGGTAGACGGGAAGGTGGCATAGATCGGCGGGAAGCCCGGCGCGTACCTGATGGTCCGGCCATCGGTGCCGGTGGCGCAGGTATAGTGGCAGCCGCTGTGGTAGCCATTGTTGGCGCCACCTCCTCAGCAACAGTAACCGCCGGCTCCGTGAAAGATGCTGTAAAAATTGCACTCACGGCCGGCGGAGACAACTTCTCAGCTGGAACAGCCTCAGGAAGGCTGGAACCAGCGGAAGCAGGCACAGACGCCTGGGTCGACGCCTCGGGAAGGCTGACCGAGCCTTCCCTCATTGGCGGGGGAATACTTGCTCCAACTCCACCCTGGAATGCGTCAACATCCACACCTGCACAAGCAAAAGTGTTAGAAAAATTTATTTGAAACAACAAATCTAGACAAGAATTATGGGGGCACTTACGGGGTTTCTTGAGCTTGAACGTACGGACGAGCGGGGGCGAACCCGATGGAGCCGGCCTCTTGACACCGGTAACCGTCGTCGTCGCTGCCTCCCCGGAGGTAACAGCTACAGCCTCCGGAGCGGTGGTCTCCTCACCACCGGGCTTCCCCGCCACCTCTGCACTATCTGACTCCGAGTCAGATAGGACTACCGGGTCGGCCGTAGAGGCCACCTTCTCCTTGCCTTTCCCGACGGCAGCCTTTTTCTTCCGCACCAGTGGAGGACCTTCTGCGGATTCCTCAGAAGAAGAAATGTCAACTCCAGCAGCAGGCACAGCATTGAGAGGTTCAGGGTAGAAGATAGGCTTACCTGGCCGTCGGTGGCTCAGGATCTCTTGGCCTGGCGGGTAAACCTCCACGAACCGACCCGCGGTCTGCTCTAAGATGGGCAACTCGTTCTCGTCCAGAGCACGAGTACCCATCCGCGTGGGACCATCTTCCTCCCGCGGGTTCAGGAGCGACTGAAGATCGTTCCCCTCTGAAATCAACAAGAAAGTTAGAAAAAATCGAAGTCAGCAAAATGAAACAAGACGTACCATAAGGGACAGAGTTCGAACCATATTCAAGGACGATCGGAACCTTATCCGCATTCGCCGCCTTCCACACCCGGCTCATCCCCAGCATCACCATCGCCGACTCCGGAAAACGGAAAACCGGGGACTGGACCCGGGATATCTTCGAGAACCATTCCGCCTCCTCGTAGTTGAGGGCGGGAAGGTTCGGAAGCGCCTGGCCATTCTTGAACTTCATGGCGATGGGGATGGCGCGAGCGGATATGAAGAAGAACTCTCTTCTCCACGAGCGAAGACTCCGCTCGGTGGTACAAATCTTTAAACCCTTGATACGGGTTGTAAGAGTGTACCACCCCTGGATGCACCTCCAAGTGTAGAAGGTCATCAGACGGTCAACGAGGGGCTCAAGGCCCAGTATCCGGCACACCCACTCAAAGTGCCGGACCTTGGCAATGGCCATGGGGTGCACCTCTGTCAGGTGCACACCGTGCCTCTCCAGAACACGGTACACAAACTTTGTCAACGGAAACCTAAGGTTTCCGTAGACAAAGAATGCAGCATAAACCCCGATCTTGCCACTAGGGGCATCGTACACAGTATGGTGGGGTTCAGGAAACTCAGGCTCGAGAGACTCGAGCATGAACTTCCTGACGATATACTGGTACAGATCGACAGGAAGAGAGCACTGGCATTCGCCAGCAGTCTTCTGGTCATCAGCATCATGAGAAGGCATAGTGGAAGAAAGATGAAAAGAGATTTCAGGGTAATGCTTTACTGAACAGAAAAATTCACCGGAAATTACTTGAGAAGAAGAGATGAAAGTGAAAAGTGTGAATTGCAAATAACCCTCTCCCCCTTTATATACTAATCGCAATTAATGCGGTGAATTTAATGCGAAGGAGAGAGAAATCGAAGGTGCAATGAAACTATGACACGTGGCAAAAAGCAGACTGGCAACAGCTGTTGACAGGACGTGTGCCAGTAATTTCGCGGCCACGCGCCCGAAAAATCGCGCCCACGCGCCTGAAAAAGCGTCTGGAATGACCATATAATGTCACGTCACCATAACTTCCTGCACGTCCTGACAGTCAGAAGAAACCGTCGCGCGACGTTTCAGAGGTTTGGACTGTTCCTATCTTTCCACCAACCTTTCGAATTTCAAAATTCAAAATTTAAAAAGAAGCGGGAAAATACCCCCTTACCTTGGCAAACAAGTAACCATAAGACGGATGCGGGTACAGTGTTAAGGCAAAACCCTTCACATACCTAGCACCCGCAGGGAATTGAAGCCAAGAAAACCTTGGCGAACAAGTAACCATAAGACGGATGCGGGTACAGTGTAAAGGCAAAACCCTTCACATACCTAGCACCCGCAGGGAATTGAAGCCAAGAAAACCTTGGCGAACAAGTAACCATAAGACGGATGCGGGTACAGTGTTAAGGCAAAACCCTTCACATACCTAGCACCCGCAGGGAATTGAAGCCAAGTACCTCGGCAACCAAGTAACTATAAGACAGGTGCGGGTACAGTGTAAAGGCAAAACCCTTCACATACCTAGCACCCGCAGGGAATTGACGCCAGGAATACCTTGGAAGTAAAGTAACCGTAAGACGAGCGCAGGTACAGTGTTAAGGCAAAACCCTTCACATACCTAGCGCTCCGCTGGGAATTGAAACCAAGAAGGATCTTCTGGGCAATGCTTGCGGAAAAGGAAATAACATCCCCGCATAGCGGGAACGTCGAGAACTACGTTGTTTAAAGCTCCAGGATGGAATTGGTGGTTTTAACATAATTGATCACTATGTTCAAAACTACCAAAACCTCATGGAGAATCCACACAACTGGGACTCAATGCTCCTGACTTGCGAGGAGGTTACAGACCTACCCGCATCATACCCAAAGACCAAGCAGGAAACTCGGGCATTTCTGCAAGTGACAAGGACTTCCCATGGAAAACCTTACAAAACCCTTTTCAAAACCCCTTTTAAGTCCAAAAGTTCACCTCACTTTATTAAACACGCATGAGAAGAACATTGGACTGGGGGGACTTGAAGAGGTAGGTCCCAGCAGAGCCCAGTTGGACCCGCAAGACTCACCTTAAACAGGGACGTCTGCGCAGAGACCAACTGGATCCGCAGGACCAACCATGCTCAGAGAAGTGACGTCCTTACGCGCAGTATGCAAGCTGGTCCCGCAGGAAATGCCTCCCATGGTGAAGGACTCCGCCTGTTCCCGCAGCCTCGGATACAAGCCATGAGTGAAGGCCACCCGCGCAGCATGGCTACACGCACTAGGCACTTAACTCTCCCCAGTGTCACCTGAAGGAATGAGCAAAGGCGGGAGGGGGAAAACTCCCGCCTAAATGAGCCAGTCCGTATGATGGAGGATCTTTTGTGTGATACCTGACGAGGTACAGACAAAAGATCTGACCAAGAATGCGACAGCTCACTGACAGCAGCATGGCAGACAGCACGCCACAACACTGTGACCAATAGCCGCCGCCTACCCACCAACTCCTGCCATACCACGTGCCTAGCCTGTTGTTGGCAGAAGAGGAAGAGTGCACGACACGCCTGCTCTGTGTCAGCCGCTACCTATCCACCACTCACAGGCAGGGCACGTGCATAGGTTACAGTTGGTAGCGTGTTGGGCCGGCTAAACCCCTTGGAAACCTACCTTCGGCTATAAATACCCCAAATGGTATGACCATCTCATCTTATCATATTATCATCATATATACCTGATATCTGCTCTAGCAATCTCTTAATATACTTTTATATTTAAAGAGCAATCTAGTCTGATTCTCACGCCGGAGGGTGGTCACAAGGAGGAACCCCCCCCTTCTCAGTGACGAGCTCACGGTGTCTGTTTTGCAGGTTATCAGAAGAACCATCTTCCAAGGGTCTAACCCCTCGTGGGAAACAGCTCTCCAACCCCTAGGTTACCAGTAATCGGTCGGGGTTCGACTGGTGTTTCTTCAGTACCTTTATTTTCCTTCTGTTTAGATGGTGAAGCAGATGCAAGCCAAGACCAAATAGAGCTCTTTTCAATCCCTTCACAACCACATGATCAAAACAAACATAATATTATGCACCGTCCGCAAATATGAAAGATTTAGTGTCTTCCGACATATATTAAATAACTTAAGTTTTGCCCATCAGTAATCAAATATGAAATTATAAGTCAATAATAGTCCGAATTCAGAATTCAGATGCTATTGCAAGAATACCTTGCTTAAAATTGTATGCACTTTCAAGTTTTGTAACATGCAGGCCAATTCCACGTATCTCTTTAACATCTGCAAAAAGAGTTTATAAATATTAAGCATTGTTCTCCACAAATACTCTTAGACAAACTGTTTTACCAATATGAAGATGACTGAAGAGCTGTTTAGTTATCCTGTAAAGAACATCCACATTATCAGTAGCCATCGGAACCTGATGAAATATTATTTATTTCAACTCAGAATATATAGACCATATATATTTAAACAAATTAAAAAAGGAATCAAGTAGCTACTGTCGATGAATGACTTAGATTGTCACAGTCCCCATGGCCCATATACTTTACTGGCTCTGCATCACTCTTTCTTTTTTTAACCTACATTATCATGTTCATAAGTTTAAAATCTCAAATAAGTATACATACGTACATATACATACATACATAGACATGCATACATACACACACACACATATATATATATATGTGGTATTAGACTATATTTATGTTATGTTATAGTATGGGGTCTAGAGTGTAAATATGTTTCTTATTTATATCCCTTGTATCTTGAATATCACATACAATAATACAATATACTGATTACCAAGATTAACTTGGTATCAGAGCCTAACCCTAAACAGCCGCCATACACAGCAGGCTCTTTCTTCCCCATTTTTCTTTTTTTTCTCTGATCACAATCACACAACAATGGCTCTTATTGCAGCCTTCTCTCAAACCAACAAGACCACTCATAACTCCTACAAATTTGGATTCAAATTGTCTCCAACCAACTATGGCTACTGGAAAGCTTTACTAGAACCGTTTCTGGTAACAAACAATTTATTCGGTTATGTTGACGGCACTATCCCGTGTCCACCACCAATTATTATATCCACATCCTCCTCCAGAAAAGACAAAGAAGCAGCAACCGAGTCATCCTTACCAAACCCTAATCATGCCATATGGGTTTCTAATGACGCTCATGTTCGTATGTTAATATTGTCCACTGTTTCTGAAGCTTCCTTCCAACACGTTCAAGGAACTACATCGCGAGATCTTTGGTTGTCTCTCGAGCGTGCATATGCCCCTCATTCTTCTTCAAGGGAGTACACTCTAAAGACCCAGCTTATGAAAATCAAGATGGGGGGTGACGAATCAACCTTAGCCTATCTAACTCGAGCCAAAGAATATTCAGATGCTCTTGCCAACATTGGCGAACCTATGAAGGAAAAGGACCTTGTAATGCTTGTTCTCTCGGGTCTTCGTGACGAGTACAATGCACTAAAGTCTACCATTATTGCTCGCCCAACCCCGATACAGTTTGTTGATCTTCATACCTTGTTGTCCGACCACGACTATATGATTCACAACACCGCTTCTGAAGTGCCACCTGCCCAAGCTTTTGCAGCCACCACTACCAGTCGCAATCCAGTTATTCAGGCTGTTCAACAACTCGCTGCACAACTAGGGCTGCAATTACAACCGATCAGTTCTCAGCCACAAGCCTTCTATACAAACCGTTCGGGTGGTAATCGTGGTCGTGGTCGTGGCAATAATCGCGGACGCGAGCCATACAATAACTACAACCGCAATCAGGGAGGAGTTAATCGCAACCAATTTTCTTGGGCTTCTAACCAGAATACTATTTATGGCACATGTAACAGGTGTGGAATTACCCATATACCTTCATCAGAGTGCCCTAAGATCCTGCTACTTTAAGGACGCGACAACAACCATCAGCCAATTTTCATCAGCCAATTTTACTGATTACCGGTCACAAGCTTCAAACACTTGGCTCCCGGATACAGGATCAAGTCATCATGTTGCACCAGATCTCTCTAGCTTCGACAATTCTGAAGCATATTGTTGTGAGGACAATCTTCATGTTGGCAATGGTAAGGGTTTACCCATTTTAAATATCGGTTCTACCTGTTTTTCCTCACCAAACAAATCTTTCAACCTAAAAAAAATATCCTTCGTGTTCCAGAAATTAAACAAAACCTTCTTTCTGTTCAACAATTTTGCCATGACAATAATGTCTTTTTTGAATTTCACTCTACTTTCTTTGTTGTGAAGGACACGTCTACATACACCATCCTCATCAAAGGACCAAGTAACGGTGGTCTCTACTCTTTCCAACTTCCGCGGATACAACCCATTGAGAAAGTAGCTTTTTCTGCACTCCGTGCTTCTTCCAACATATGGCATAAAAGATTGGGACATCCACATCCACAACTTTTGAAGTCTATGTTATCCAAATATCATTTACCTTTACAAAACAATTGTTCTATTTCTTTTTGCAATTCTTGTGCTATTGGCAAGTCAACGAAACTTCATTTGTTACCATCATGTTATCATAGTTCAAATGTTTTGGATCTTGTTTTTTGTGATGTTTGGGGCCGGCTCCCGTTACTTCCTTTGATGGTCATAAGTATTTTATGTTGTGTGTGGACCATTATTCTCGTTTCATGTGGATATATCCTTTAAAATTAAAATCTGATGCCTATAATGTCTTTAAACAGTTTCTCGTCATGGTTGGAACGACAATTTACAACTAAGCTCAAATCTGTTCAAACTGATCGGGGAGGAGAATTCCGTGGTCTTTCCACATTTTTCTCCTCTATTGGCATTAACCATCGCCTCTCGTGTCCACATACGAGTGAACAAAACGGCTATGTTAAACACCGACATCGTCACGTGGTCGAAACCGGCCTTACCTTACTAGCCCATGCTCACATTCCACAACGTTTTTGGCACTTTGCGTTTGACACGGCAGATTACCTAATAAATAGGATGCCCTCACGAACCAACACTAACATCTCACCCTTTGAACAAGTGTTCCATTACAAACCTGATTTTTCATTTTTACGGGTTTTTGGTTCTCAATGTTATCCACATCTCCGACCATATAATCGACACAAAATGGATTTTCGATCCATTCCTTGTGTATTTCTCGGCTATAGTACCTCTCACCATGGCTATCGGTGCCTTGACACACAAACCGGACGTATTTATGTCGCCCGACATGTCCGCTTCAATGAACAATGCTTTCCGTTTGATAAAACCACCCCATCCCAGCCATCTGATCCACCAACCGAACCCTATTATTCGTCTTATCCCACCAGTCCCGCCCTTACTCCTACCTTACCTGATGGCACTCCTCCAAACTCACCTCATTCCCCCACTAACACCCAACAAACACCAACCCAATCATCTACCCTTACCGAAGCTGCCCAATTATCAACCAAAACTTCACAACCACCACAATCTGCTTCACCTGAAGTACCTATTCAAACCGCTCCTAACCAAACCATCGTCCCACCATCGTCCACAATATCCGCCAGCCCACCTCCAGCTAAAACACGTTCTCGACCCTCCAATCTTCGCCAAAATCCCAAAACAGTTAAACCCTATAATACTGCCTCTCTTCATACTCATACAACCCAAACTGATACCGAACCCGCTACCTTTACCATTGCTAACAAGGATCCTCATGGCGTCAAGCCATGGCTGAAGAATATTCAGCTCTTTTGAGAAACGGAACATGGACTTTAGTACCTCGTGTTCATAATTCGAATGTGGTTGATTGTAAGTGGGTATATAAATTAAAACGAGATCAAACCGGGGCTATAAAACGGTACAAGGCACGCTTGGTCGCCAAAGGTTTTCGACAACAACCGGGCATCGACTATCAGGAGACATTTAGTCCGATTGTCAAAGCAACTACCATACGTGTTGTGCTTTCGTTGGCTGTTACACAAAAATGGCCCCTACGGCAACTTGATGTACAAAATGCCTTTTTACATGGCAATCTAAAGGAGACTGTATACTTACAACAGCCTCCTGGTTTTGTTGATCCTCAGAAGCCTGACCATGTTTGTCTTTTGCACAAATCTCTATACGGTTTAAAACAGGCGCCTAGGGCATGGTTTCATCGCTTATCTACCGCTCTTCATGAGCTCGGGTTTAGGGGGTCCAAGACTGATCCCTCACTATTTATCTACTCATCTAAGGACACACTTTTGTACATGCTTGTGTACGTTGATGATATTGTTTTGACAGGAAATAACTCACAAGCGATTGATCACGTTGTGCACCGGCTTAGTCGAACCTTTGTTGTTCAGGACATGGGAAAATTGTCCTATTTCTTGGGTATTGAGATTGTTCCTAAAGGTTCAGATCTCCTTCTGTCACAACAAAAGTATATCCTTGAACTTCTTGAACGGGCTAATCTATCTCATGCATATCCTGTGTCCTCACCGATAACTACTACAGCTAATCTTGCTCTCGGTGACAGCCCACCGTTCCATAATCCCGTTCAGTATCGTCAGATTGTGGGGGCTCTTCAATATGTTACATTGTCTCGCCCTGACATTACCTATGCAGTTAACAAGGTTTGCCAATTTATGCACTCGCCGACTGAAAATCAATGGTCCACGGTTAAGCGTATTCTACGGTATTTGAAAGGTACTGCTCATTATGGCCTTCTTTTCAAACACACTTTTGGTACCACCCTTCATATGTACACAGATTCTACTTTCAATCATTTGAATGCCTTCTCTGATGCTGGCTGGGCTGGCGACCCAGATGACCGTCGATCCACCGGGGGATATGCAATCTATCTTGGATCGAATCTTATTTCTTGGTGTGCACGAAAACAGAAAACCGTCTCCCGGTCATCAACTGAATCTGAATATAAAGCACTTGCTGATACTGTTACCGAACTTACTTGGCTTCGAACACTTCTACACAAGCTTCGGGTTCCTATGAAGATAGCACCAACGTTATGGTGTGAGAATCTGGGCGCAACGTACTTGTCAAAGAATCCGGTATTTCATGCACGTACAAAACATATTGAGGTGGATTTTCATCTTGTTCGGGAACTGGTTGCTCGAGGACAACTCTATGCTTACTTCATATCTACTGAAGATCAAATCGCGGATGTCTTTACAAAGCCGCTTCCCTCTCAACGGTTTATTGAGCTACAGTCCAAGCTACAGGTCGCTCCCCGGCCTTAGCTTGCGGGGGGATATTAGACTATATTTATGTTATGTTATAGTAGGGGGTCTAGAGTGTAAATATGTTTCTTATTTATATCCCTTGTATCTTGAATATCACATACAATAATACAATATACTGATTACCAAGATTAACTTGTGGCATTAATCCATCATAAAAAAAACAATTGGAAACAACCTTAAGAGTAAAAGTCCGTCCACGCACTCCACATCCATTTAGACGCAAAGATACCTCCTTACATAGGCTCAGAAGAAAAACTTGGCTCTAAAATCACAAAATGTTAATAATAAAAATGATTTCTTTATTTCTTTCTTTTTAATCAATTTATCCTGAAGAGCTAGCTTACTAACATCTTTAGTGTCTTTGAACCTTACACCCCAATTTACATCAGCGCCTACAGACTTGCTTTCCTGCATAAATAAACAAGTGTAAAAAGGACCCGCTTTAAAAAGGAATAATCAAAACATGTTTAGCTAACTTTCATAGTTACAAACAAAATGTTTAACAGGTATCTCTCGACACTTCAAATCTTTTAAAAAGATACCAAACTGTAAAAACAAGATTATTTGTAATACCTGAATGATGCCTACGATACGGTTATCTATCCCCCTGGAGTAATTCCATAGCATGTCACCAGTTTTCTGCCCAAAATCCCTTTGTAAAGAATCCTGAAAAGAGCGGGGAAAGAGAACAAAAATTATATACAAACTGCAATGTATCTATCTAATAAGAAATACATATGTAGATAATAAGTTCAATATTACAGCAGCTTTTTTTATAACTTTTCACATTAAAAAATTAAAATTGGAAAAACATATATAAACCTTGGATATTATGCGTAACTCTCCGCACGTTTTAACATGTCTCCCTTTCAATTTCTCCTCTAAAGCACGACCAATACCTGGCAGTGCCTTAACTGGAAGTTCCTTTAGAAAATCATCCACCTGAAACAAAAACACAGATTAATATTAACCAATTGCTTGACAACTGTTCAAACTTTATGAAGTTTAAATAAAGAGAAACCAGATATTTTCATTAAACCAATTGACTTGAAGCTTGCTCGATTGAATAATAAGGGTAAAGTATAAAATCGAAAAATTAGTAAAACTATAACTACACATTTACCTTTTCAGGAGGAAGGTAACATTGACCGTTTGGTTTGGCACTTCTGGTAGCTAATCGGGCCATGAGAATATTGTTTGATATTCCTACACTCGCGGTGCAGCTTGTGGTATCAAATATTTCTTTTCTTATCAATGAAGCTAAAACTTGAGGATCATCATCTAAATCTGTAATATCTAAAATTGCTTCATCACAACTCATAGCCTGCATCCAGCAGCAAAGATAAATTAAAAAAATATATAACAAATATACAAAATACAAAATAAAATAAACCGATCTCCAATATTATATAATCAAGAGGTAAACCTGCACTTTGTTGCAGTGCTTATGTAATATGCCATAGAACTGATCAGCCACCTGAAATACATGTAATTAATGTATTCAGAACATACGCCCTGCTTGCGGTGCGCACATATAATGTATATATGTGTGAACCCTTGGGTGGGCAAAAGTAAAATTGCACTAATTTTGACGTTATTTTACTAATCACGTGAAAATAACGTTAAAAGTGGCGGAAGGTTAATCAGGCATCATGTGGTGGCGTTGATAGCCAAAAGACAAGGGCACATGCACCAATCAGCCGGTGTCCCGATGATTGAGTGTTATGTGTCTTATGTCCAAGGCTTGATTCAAAACTACTATCGAGCCGGGGGTCTCACCGGAAGCAGCCTCTCTATCCCTATGGGATAGAGGTAAGGCTGTCTACATCTTACCCTCCTCAGACCCTACCATAGCATTGCTATTGGTGGGATATACTGAGTACGATGATGATGATGATGTATTCAGAACATAAACAAAGATATTAATAATAAATTGTAAAAGGGACATTGATAAACAAACCTCTTCATAAGCTTCAAAGTCATACGGGACAATAACAAGGTGAGGACAACATGCTTTAGCATCTCTAACAAAGATTCCTGCCCTAACGCCTACAAACACACAAGGCACCACTTAGGGTTCATAAAACTAGCAGTTAGATGAAATAAGTTAACTAACCATGATCTCGTGCAGGGTAGTTGGCTGATGATATTTCAGAAGTACCACGAGGATTATCAGAATGACAAACAGCAACTGGTTTATCCCATAATTCAGGGTGGTTCCTGATTACAACTGATACAAAAAAGCAATCCTGGAAAGTAATATTGTTATTACATATATAAAACTTTTGAAAAATCCTTCTATTTAGCATAACAGTTGTAATATTGCTACAAAGTTAATATCTGGTTAAAATAGAACAAACTGCACGAAATAGAAAACAAATTTGCGTTTTTCCCCGATTTTAGCAATCAGCTTCAAATTAGAAACAAAAAAGAAACCAGCCTCATTTTACTCAACTTTACATGAAAAATATTGATGTGGAACTGATGACGTCATGCCAGGCGCCAACAGGTCAAAAATCAACATATATACAAGAAAATTTGTATTTTCCTTAAAGATTATATCTGAAAGAAACAGCAGATGTCACATTCAATGGGCATATATATACACACCTTAAAATGACAAATAAGATGCCAAGCAGTTTTTGAAATAAAAGCAAAAATTTAGCAAAAAGATAACATGCAACTCGTTGAACATATATACACTAAATAGACAAATAGAATGCCACATCAGCACTCTTTGAAAACCAGCAAAAAAATGACATGCAACAAGCTAAACAGGTCATTCGTTGCTACAATCAGTAAAAAAAATGTAACAATTAAAATAGTTACACAACGTAAGTTAGTTTCTATTTTGCCCCTAGTCTAAAGTTGGTTGCTAAAAGTGAGAAAAAATGTGAAGTTTACTTCTATTTCGTGCAGTTATCAGATCAAATATTGAGTAACCCACCCTACACGTAAAGAGAGTTGAAATACCATGTCGATATGAAGAATTGCATTTCTTTGACATGTAGATGAAGCACTGATGGAGCCTGAAGGTCTAAACTCATCAGATGAATTACGAAAGCGTTTGCGGTACCGATTTCTCCAAGTACCAATAAAGTGTAGCCTAGAGTTCTGTTACACCAAAAAGACAAAACAATAAGAATAACAACAAATGTAAAAACACGACTAAATATTAAAAATGAAAATATAACATATAGTTAGGTACTTCATTTCTTCTATTTTTGCGTTCACTAACTTTCATTTTGCTCAGAAAATGTATTTGAAGCATGCCAGGGTGCCAGACGTCCAAACACCACATTAGTTGACACATGCAAAAACATGGTTATGCATGAAAGTATTCACACATTTGACCATCTCTTTTAAAGAAAACTATATTTAAAAATAATTAGTAAATGTCCCTACGAATGCCACGTTGTTTATACATATACACTGTAATGACCAATAAGATGTCACATCAACAATTTTAGAAAAATTAAGATAATAAAATGCAATTTGTTGCTAAAACCATTAATAAAATTTATAAGTTGGTTGCTAAAGTTCAAGAAAAAGTTTAGGGTTTGCTTCTATTACATTTAGTTTTTTTCTTAATAAATTGGAAATCAGGCAGAACGAAAGATAACAAATTTTCTAATGAATGATTCTAATACATATAACCCTCCTCACCTTGAAGTAAGTCTCTACAAAATTTGGATCAAAAGATGTTGATTCGCCCTTGTTAGTAGAACCTGAAATCACCGATAAAGATTCTGTAGTATTTTGAATATCTGAGTAACAGCTGGCGTCATTTGTCTCAACAACATTGTTTTCAGATTTATTACTGCAAGTTGGCTCCTCATCGTTTGCTTCACAAGCATCATGCTCAAATAATTCAAGTTCTTGATTGGGTTGTTTTATATCTTCTGCAGAGTCACCTACTTCAGAAATAATATTATCTGAAGTCATAGGAGCATTTGCAACATCACACGGTACCAGGTTGCTTCTCAAACCTAGAAAAGTTGACAATTTTGGTTGGTTGTTAGCTTCACTAGCTACCTGGTCGAGTTGGTAAGGAACCCCTACATATTAAAAAGGAAAGACAGTGTACCTTAATATTACTAATAATGTGTTACTTTATGACATTTGCCTTTAAAATAACTAGTAGAACTTACAGTTTAACAGCTTATCAGCTGCAACAGAATCCAACACCCATGTAGGTTTCACTACTGGAAGCCCACGACTGAAAGACCTATAACATTTATCACCAATAATAATAGCAACCATATTCTTTCAGAAAATATAACAAAGATGTTTATAAGAAATTACAGAATAAGCTAATTCGATAAGGTGTGGACCTCAAATTCTTGAGTTTGCTGTTGGGAAGATTACTACAAATAATATGAGTAACGCGCTGCCTTGAAAAATAATTTTCAAACCTTCCTCCATGCTTTAACATGTAGCCACGCAACTCCTGAAAGTTTCCGGCTTTCACAATTAACGTTACACATAAATAAATAATAACAAAACATTACTAAAACAAATGCAAACCTGACTAGAAGGGACATTATATCCATCAACGAAAATAGCTACCCCGTGAAATACAGGCTTCTTAGCACCAGAACCGCTATGAGATGAGGTGGAAGCTTCAGCATCAAACTGCTCATGCAGTTTCCTGTTCTTCACTTCCATATAACTAAAGATAAAGAAACGTCATCATTCTCGATATATAAAACACTGTATGCTTGAAGCAGATAAATCAGCTAACTCAAAAACAACTTATAATTCGAAAGTGTTAATCAGAAACAGATTATTTTCACCCTAACACAACTAGATATGCATGATTTGTTCATCCAAACACTCAAAAATGATTATCAGATTTTAAAATTTGAGTAAGACACAATTAATTCATGACCTAATTTTAAAATTTTAGGTCAATTGTTTTTAAAATCCACCACATCAATTTAAAACTATAGAAATAGAGAAATCTAATTAGATAAATTATTAAGGAGGATAGGATGAGATGATTCTAATTAAAGGACCTGCCGAAATCGGTGAATGGTGAACTACGAAACGAAGAAGATCGAAAATTGGAACCCCAGGCCATGCCTAGGGTTTTCTGTCCACCGTCTATTTTCTTCTTATTATTATTGTTATTACTATTATTATTATTGCCACTGTTTGTTGAATTGAAGCTTCTCTTGGAAGCTGATGATTTTGCAGCAGCAGCAGCAGAATCCAAACTCATTTTGATTTTGGCGCGCAAGGCATTCCACCCACCCCACTGTTGTTGTGTCAGTTATCGATCTTCTCCTTTTCGGATTTTACTTGAGTCGGTCCCAAATAGTATTCGAATTTTAACAATTTTTAAGTTCGGTTTTTTTGGTTTGATTTATCTTTTCCGGCTTCGTCTTAAAACGAAAGCCTGGATTTTAACAAACACTATGTTCATTGGTTTGAGTTTCGGGTTTATGTGGTTTGCTTGGTTCGGTTTTCTCGATTTTATAACGGGTTAAAGGTATGAATTTAGTTTACGCGGTTTAACCAAATTGAAATTATTAAAACCTAAAGGGCGGATCCGTCTCACAAAACCTAATTTGACATGGCAGCTTGGCAGGTTCAAGTGAACCTTGTTTGTGATTATGTTATAGCTATGTGTCAAGAATAGTACAACATGATAAAAGGAATGTTTAATTTTCTCCGATATAATTATGCAATAGTGGCATATTGACATCAAATGTTTAATTCCTTGTATATAATCACATCGTTATCAGCTAAATCATTAATTCACTCACTCGCCGATAGTCAGCTTTTCATCATTCATTTTGTCTCGAGAAACCTAGTACTTATTCTCATATCGAATGGTGGTCATAGAAAGAACTCATTTTATGGTGAGGCTAACAGCATCTAGTTTGTAGGTTCAAGATGATTAAAATGGTTTGTCCAAAGAAAGAAGAAAAGAAACTCATTCGTGGAAGCTATTATCGGAGATAAAGTTTTCATCTGATGATTCTTTCTACATTTGAGCCATCCGGCCCGGAGAAAATGGTTTCTAAGTCAAGGTTCACCAAGCGCATTGTTGAGGCTACGTTTCCAACCTAAATTAAGATGCCTTTCCGCATTAGCCTATATGATATGGACCGACAGATCCAGATGATCACATTAACACATTCATCATGACGAGATTCGTGGTATAGTGAACAATTAATACCAGCATTATGCCATATGTTTACGCAAACACCGTCAGGAGAAGCACGTGTGGTTCAACCACTTACCAATTGGCGGAATCACAATTTTTGAAGGCTTATAAAAAATTCATGCAACATTTTAGTTAGCGTAAGCGTCATACAAAAGACATAACCGAGGTCTTAAACATAAGCCGACACTACATTGAGTCCGTATAAAACGTTATAATTTTATCACGCGGTTCAATTAGTAGTGCAACGGTGATGGTAATTGGTAAACTATCAAATCTTTCCTTTTTATATATATCAAAAGCTATCCAAAGGAGCCAGGCACCATTCACATCACTACCCAAATAGAATTTTCAAACTACAATTTTTTTTAAGAAAAAATGACATGATCTACAGTTACTGTCTGCTTTGCTGCAGTTAAGTCAGCCATTGTAGCATCAAAACACTGGTTCATTTTGGTTGGCTCGGGTGGGTTCAGTCATTGGCGCAGTGCTGAGGGACCATGACGATTGACCATGGCTGGTGACCACATATCAGCACCATTAGTTTCTGCCACTTGGAGGGTGCACTCAACGGGGACCAGACATAGCCCTCGGGTCCTCAGATCTTTCTTATTTTCCCCGACTCCACCTTCTTCTCCTTCCTGTGCAAATAATAAATAGATCATCAACCATATTTTATCTAAAACGAAACAAACTTTTAGAGATCACCAAATGGTACCGGTACCAAGTTTTTAAGAAAACAGGATAGGGACATTTGGGATCACTACCAATCGATACCGGTAACCGGTATTTACTAAACTTTTGCCTACAGTTCCGAACCGGTAACCCGGTACCGGTACCAAGTTTTAGGGCATGTATTTTTCTCCTACATTGCTTTAAATCTTATCATTTGAATTTTGGTCAATGGTCGTTAATATAGCAAAATTGTAATATGGCTTTCATATTTGACCATTGATTACCAAATTAGTTAACACATCATGTTTGTGGTTGACGAGGTATGCTTAAATGCAAAAAGAGACTAAGGACCACACAAAGCCAAAAAAAATGATTATAAAAATAAACAAATAAATAAAACAATTAAGAAGATGTATAAACAAAATGAGATATATAATTAGTAGAGTGACACTTACATTTTGGGCGGGCGGGAGACGATACAAATACGGAGAGCACAAGACATGCACCTGTTCTTGAAGGAATTTTATATAGCCCATCGCCTCATGTAGAACCGATGCAGTGTCCGACTGTAATGCATGAGTTACAAAACACCAGTCAACACATTACTTCTAAAAAAAGATCAATTAACACAAGCAGAGGTCTACATACGAATCTACTTTAGAAATCAGAAGTATTTAACAACAAAAACTAATCTTAAATTGTAGCTAAGGCCTAAATGAAAAAGACCACACAAATTTTGAGTGCACAAGCCTAATTGATATTTAAGCAACAGTGAAATAAAAACTCTTGTATAACATGTATAGAAAATAACAAAATAATGCACATTTTCATCTTGACCAACAAGTTTAATAAAAACAGCCTTTTCATCAAAAGGCTAAGATAGCAATTGACTTCGCGTATTATTGACAATAAACCAGCCAAACATTAACTCGTCGACACGAGTTAGACAAGATTAAACCTTTTTAATCATATATGACATGTTTTTTTGCTCATACGCCATTCAAGTTTTTCAAGCAATAAGAACATGAATGTCATATAATCACATGTCATGTCACGCTCTTAATTACAATTATAAAAGGTGAATTAAATTGCGTAAATCCTATGTAAGACGTGTCAGTTTAATTGGTTGTATTTATACTAAAATAATGTAATTTTAGTCCATGGTGTAAAACCTACAAACATTTAACAATACAGTATTAAGCAAAGATAAAGGTTATGCATATTATAAATTTTTGGTCAATAGTTTTCTTTGTTATCTTAATATTTATTTTAAAAGGGGACAACAGAAATTATTTATTTTTAATCTTAATATAACTATAATAATTACAAAGAAAATATCCTTTCATTAGACTAAAAAGACTATTATAGTATTATAACATGTTTTGGCCTCTGGTCAAACCGAAATACGTTTCAAAATGAAAATTAGTACAATGCACTGATACATACAGTTGATATTTGACTTGTGGTCAAAGTAGACATTTGACGATTTTTACGAAGTCACTCAAACATCCATACTGTGGGGTCTGAACTTATCCCAAACCCCAATTACACACACATTCTCATGACGGTGTTTTGTTAAACAATTAATATTAGTACAAATTAAGCCCAATTTTGTTTTATCGAGATTTTTATAATATAAAACAATAATAATGCTCATTTTTACATTTACATGAGAACAAATTTTTATCCCCGGTGACCATCAAAATCATGAAAAAAATTAACAGCTTGTGAAAAAATATAAAAAAAAATCAAAACATTTATATTTTAACACTTTTAAAATTATTAATTAATATTGTTACTCATAAATTTACACAGGCGTGTCTAAGTTAACCAATTAATTAATCAGACTTGTTTTAATATACTGCATTAACCCAAAACTTAAATATTCCGTGTCTTGTTGACATAACTTGCTAATGAACAACAAATACTTGTTTTATCTCAATTAAAATGCTTGAAAATTGAAAATAAAAGGTTAAGAGTATCATTGATCATCATGTAAAAAATATTCATTATTATTAACATTAAATTAAATTGAAAATATTTATTATAATTTTTTATATAATGGTAAACAAAAACCAACCTTGCCGTAAGGTGACACCAACTGTTGAAGTGCTGCTATTCTTTCTCCTAGCTTCTCTTTCTTCTTCACCTACAATTTCCAAAACCATCAAAATCAAAAAAGAAACAATTAAAAAAATTAAAAACAAATAAATAATTAATGTTGTTGTCGGTCAAGTTTTGAAATTAATTAATATTACAAAATATGCAAAATATTAATGTTGAGATCAGACCTTTGCATGGCTAGCTGGAGGGGTACTGTTTTCAGTCTTCATTTTTTTATTGCTCCGGCCGGTGGTCTTCACCGGCGGTACGGTGGCTAAACTAGTAGTTGGAACAACAACCGGTTGGTAGTAATCACACCCCATGTTTTTTTTAATCTTAAAAAAGAAAAAAAAAGTATAAAAAAAACAAAAAATTAATGATAAAAAAACAATATACGTTAAATGACAAAACATTAATGAAATGAAAAGGTTATGATATACAGTGGTAGTGATACTGACACTGGAATTAGATGAAAGTGAGATGGTGGTGTTGTTATTGTTATTATTATCGCCGGTGGGTGTGTCGAATGATAGCATTTTGGGTGTTTTTTTATCGGATGAAAATGTGAAGATGGTGGTGTTATTTGGTTGGTGGTTGTGGTGGTGGTGGTTGAGAGTGATGGTGTCTTGGGTTTCAAGGTCGGAAAATAGAAGGCGGGAGAAGGTTCCGCCGGTGGTGGGGTCAACGGTGGCAGCCTCGTTTTGTGGCATTTTTTGAGAGTGATGGAGAAGATGGGTTGGTTTTGAGAGTGATATATAAACGTCTTTTTCAAGGTGAAAAAGCAATCCAAACACAATAATATTACATGTTTAGATTTTAGACTAGTGTGAATATGCTGATATATAATCATGGGTTAAGTTCAAAAAATAAAATAAAAAACAGAAGTTTGTTTTTTTCTTGGAAGGTCAAGGTTATTTTGGTCCACTATTCTAATCTCAAAAGTTCATTTAATTTAATCTTAAAAACTTACTTACGTTGTTACTTAGGCTATCGACACTTAGGCTATGTGTAGTGGAGGGGCTACACTTGGAGGCGAATTGTGACACGTGACGCCCAGTCAGCAAAGGGGGCGAATTTGTTTTTGGGGTGTAATGGTGTAGAGGCTACAAGTTTGGTCCACAATATCTTTTTTTAATATTTTCTTTTTATAATTAAATTAATCAAATAAAAACCAATTTATTTAAATAATTAAATAAAAGTGCATTAAAATTAAAAATAAATACAAAAAAATAACTAAAAAAATACATAACTAAAAATATAAAAAACATATAGCTCGGTTGGTGTACATGTTTAGGTTCGAGTCGGGAAATTGAAACAATTAGCTCGGTTGGTTTAGGTTCATCGGGTTCCATTGTAAGTTCACGTTCGGTTGGTTTTATGAACCATGGTGTTGACCGAAAGGAGGGAATGGGTGGTTCGGTTGGTTCGGGTTGTTTCTAGGATTCATTTTGCATATACATATATACACACACACACAACATATATACATATACATACACACACAACATATATACATATACATATACATATACATATACATATACATATATATACACACACACAACATATATACATATACATATACATATACATATATATACACACACATACATATATGCACACACACAATCCATACATGTTGGCCCCATCAAGAAGAACAATTCGCCGGACAAGTTAATGTCGCCCCCCCGCCCCACATTTCTCCCCACAATTCGCCTAGGAGGGCGGTGTTCGCGCCCCAAATCCCCCACTTTTCGTCCCTTCTCTCGCCCACTACACATGACCTTATCTCTTACAACCATCACCACTCCACTGCCCACCGCCATCATCTCGTCGGAAAAGTTGTCAGGAAATTTCAACGAAATTTTTCTCCACAAAAAATGTTGTAAAATTTCCCCAAAAATTTTTGGAGGAAAAGTTATCAGAATTTTTGCTGGAAAAATAGTCGGAATTTTTTAACTGGAAAATTCACCGTGAAATTTTGCGAAAATTTCGCCTGAAAATAATCGTCGAAAAAGTTGCCGGAAAAACACAATTATATACCACAGTTTTATAAAACACAATTTTGTAACACACAATTATTATAAAACATAATTTGTAAAAACCCATTTTTTTATTTTTACATAATAATACGGTACTCATATAAAATATTAGAAATAAACACACGTTATTATGGTGATTTTATTTTTTATAAGCATATTGTATAAAAAAGTTATTGACGTTTTAATATGATGATGAAATTAACATGTGCGTTGCATGTGAGGTGAAAAGTCAACAAATGTGTTATCTCTATAATGTTTTTTCCTCTTATGTAACATTTGATTTCACCAGTATAATCTCAACTATCGATGTCCAAAATCAATGGGCTTGATTATTTCTAATTATTCCTAAAAATACCGTAATTATTATATCCTTTGATTACTTTAGTATCTTAAAATAACATTTTGGTATATTGAATACTAGCTTTAGAAACCCGTGTATTACACGGGATAAATTAATTTATAAATAACAATGAATAATTTAATACAAATAAAAAAAAGATAATTAAGTCTATTTATATTATGTAAAAAAATGTGTTACAAATATAGTTGTTTTATATCATTAAATATATTTGAATTTTAAATCGAAAATGGGTTGTTCTATCATCGGTATACAGTAATTAAGCAATGTCACTGGAAGCAACATATAAAATAATGAGGCATTTCGATGTGAAAGATGTAGCTAAAGTTTTTCACAAAAATGTTATATATTCCATCTCCGGCCATAGACAAAAAAAGACAACAGATATTTTTGAACAACTTTCATATTGTTATTATAAACACACTATTGTTCAACTATCACAATAGTCTTATAATAAATATAAATAATGGCAAATTTGTCTATGATTTTTAAGACTAAATATTTATAAAAAAATTTAAAAAATTTGTTATAGTTTACTTTAATATGAAGATGTCTAAAAAAATTGAATGTTAATGTACTCTTTAGACAAAAACTCTTTTATATATACATTTAAATTTTAAAGGAAATATATTTAGACACGTAATTATTATATTAATAATTTTTTATATTAAATATGTTTAGAATATAATTTATAGCATTAATAAATCAATCAATAGAGATTGACCAGTTAATACGGTATGTTGAATTTATAATCAATATTATATTTAGAACAAAGACATATTTTTTTCCATCAATAGAAGAGAAGTGAGTTTGAAAGGAATTTGATAGTGAGAGTTAATATCAGAATATCATGCGTCAGAATTAATTATATTTATTAGTATAGGTAGATTTTAAATTTAAATAAACATGTCTCCATAGTTATTTAAAGAGAAAGAGTAAATTACAATTTTTGTTTGTTGTTATTTATTACTTAAATTATGGAATTTACCCTTTAGTTTGAAAAACTATTAATCAGTTTGGAAGGTTGTTCAAAAAGTCAATTTGGAAAGCTATCACGTTTTATATCTTTCATCTAACAAAAGTAGGGTTGTAAGCAAACCGAATATTGATTTGGAAAGCTATCCCATTTCGTATTATCCTTTCGATAAAAATCTTAGAACATAGTTTGAAATTCAGAAAAAACTTACCAGTTCGGTCAGGTAGTTTTGGGTTCACTGGGGAACAATAAAACAGCTAATTCGGGTTTGCCATTACGTCAATAGCGAACCCATAAATTTTTCTCACATGAGTAATAAATTTGTTGAGTTAGTACTATATATATAAATTCGTTCCAGGTCAAGCGTTAGGGTCGGGTCAGATCAAATCGGTATATAATTATTTATATGGGTCTGGTTCAGCTGTTCTGATTAGGCGGATCATATAAAGAATATATAAACATAATTCCTACTTGCCTAAATGTATATAAATATAATTTTTTTTGGTCGATATACAACCACTTGACTAATTTTAAGTTACTAACTTTAAGCTAGACATTTATACAAATCAATATTCACATGAAAGGTTTTTGTATGGAAGTAAGTTATAAAAATTACATACTATCTATCAAATAGAAAGACTGTAAGTGAAATTAAATAAAATGCAAACAATAAAGAAAACAAGAGAGTTTATATCTTTTAATACTAAATTACATAATAATATAAACTTTAGTTAGAGATTTCTTACTTTATTTCTTTTGATAGATACAAATAAGATGGATGTTGATTTCTCGAATAATACCATTATGGAACACTTTCAAGCACAACGAACACTTTGAATAAATTCAAGTATTTTCTATTAGCTTTTTAACTAGGCCATCAATAAATTCAAGTATTTTCTATAGTTTTTTAACTAGGCCATAAAGTAAATTTAAGATGCTTACTATTAATCAAACTAGTTTTATCTCACCGTGTCACGTGGGTTATTATGAATATATAATTTGTCATCTATGGTAGTTTTAAGATCCGTATCAAAAGGGTTTATTTACGTTTTTGTTTTTAATCGTTTTAATATTTTATATTGTGTGGTGAGTTGTTGAAGAAACACTAAGTGACCCCGGGCAGATTATAGGTAATCTGGGGGCTAAGTAATGTTTCCCACGAAGGTGAGGTCCAGCAGAGTAAGTTGTACTTCAGGGAACCTGCAAAACAGACACCGTAAGCTCGTCACTGAGAAGGGGGGGGTTCCTCCTTGTGACCACCCTCCGGCGTGAGAATCAGTCTATATTGCTCTTTGAATATAAAAGTATGTGAATACTATTAGAGCAGTTATCAAGTAAGTTATACGAGATAGTAGATGATGAAATGATAATACCATTTGCTGTCTTTTATAGCCGAAGGTGGGTTTCCAAGGGGTTTAGCCGGCCCAACACGCTACCAACTGTAACCTATGCACGTGCCCTACCTGTGAGTGGTGGATAGGTAGCGGCTGACACAGAGCAGGCGTGCCGTGCACTCTTCGTCTTCTACCAACTGCAGGCTAGGCACGTGGTCTGGCAGGAGTTGGTGGGTAGGCGGCGGCTATTGGTCACAGTGCTGTGGCGTGCTGTCTGCCACGCTGCTGTCAGTGAGCTGTCGCATTCTTGGTCAGATCTTTTGTCTTTACCTCGTCAGGTATCACGCAAAAGATCCTCCATCATACGGACTGGCCCATTTTGGCGGGAGTTTTCCCCCTCCCGCCTTTGCTCATTCTTTCAGGTGACACTGAATATTTGTAAGTGTTAAGCCTTATGCGTGTAGCTATGCTGTGCGGGTAGCCTTCCCTGATGGCTTGTATCCGCAACTGCGGGAACAGGCGGGTTACTTTACCATTGGGAGGCTTTTCCCTGCGTATGCAGCTTGCATACTGCGCGTAGGCTTCTCTGAGCATGGTGGGTCCTGCGGGAGTAGATGGTCTTTGCGCAGACATCCCTGTTCAAGGTGAGTCATGCGGGACCAACTGAGCCCTGCTGGGACCTACCTCTTCAAGTCCCCCCAGTCCAATGTTCTTCTCACGAATGTCTAATAAAGTGAGGTGAACTTTTGGACTTAAGCAAAGGGTTTTGAAAAGGGGTTTTTGTAAGGTTTTCCATGGGGGTTCTTCCCGCGGAAGTCCTTGTCACTTGCAGAAATTCCCGAGTTTCCTGCTTGGTCTTTGGGTATGATGCGGGTAGGTCTGTAACCTCCTCGCAAGTCAGGAGCATTGAGTCTTAGTTGTGCGGATTCTCCCTGTGGTTCTGGTAGTTTTTGAACATAGTGATCAATTATGTTTAAACCACCAATTCCATCTTGGAGCCTCAAACAACGTAGTACTCGATGTTCCCGCAATGCGGGGATATTACTTCCGTTTTCACAAGCATTGCCCAGAAGATCCTTCCTGGTTTCAATTCTCAGCGGGTGCTAGGTATGTGAAGGGTTTTGCCTTTACACTGTACCTGCGTCCGTCTTACGGTTACTTTACTTCCAAGGTATTCCTGGCGTCCATTCCCTGCGGGTGCTAGGTATGTGAAGGGTTTTGCCTTTACACTGTACCCGCACCCGTCTTATGGTTACTTGGTTGCCAAATATTTTAGCTTCAATTCCCTGCGGGTGTTAGGTATGTGAAGGGTTTTGCCTTTACACTGTACCCACACCCGGCTTATGGTTACTTGTTTGCCAAGGTAAGGGATATTTTCCCGCTTACTTTTTTGAACCTTGGTCTTCAAATTTTTAAATTTTGAAATTTGAAGAGTTGGATGGATAACAACCCAATACCTCAAACGTCGTGCGACGGTTTCTTCTGACTGTGTCAGGACGTGCCAGAAGTTATGGCGACATGACATTATGTGGTCATTCCAGTTGCTTTTTCAGGCGCGTGGGCACGGGATTTCGGGCGCGTAGCCGCGAAATCTCTGGCACACGTCCTTTTTGACAGCTGTTGCCAGTTTGCTTTTGCCACGCGTCATAGTTTCATTGCACCTTTGATTTCTCTCTCTTCCGTATTAAATTCATCGCATTAATTGCGATTGCTATATAAAGGGGGAGAAGGTTATTTGCAATTCACACTTTCCACTTTCATCTCTTCTTCTCCAGTAATTTCCGGCGAATTTCTCTTTTTCAGTAAAGCATTGCTCTGAAATCTCTTCTTTCTTCCACCATGTCTTCTCACGATGCTGATGATCAGAAGACTGCTGGCGAATGCCAGTGTTATCTTCCTGTCGAGCTGTACCAGTATATCGTCAGGAAGTTCATGCTCGAGTCTCTCGAGCCTGAGTTTCCTGAGCCCCACCATACTGTGTACGATGCCCCTAGTGGCAAAATCGGGGTTTATGCTGCATTCTTTGTCTACGGGAACCTTAGGTTTCCGTTGACAAAGTTTGTGTACCGTGTCCTAGAGAGGCACGGTGTGCACCTGACAGAGGTGCACCCCATGGCCATTGCCAAGGTCCGGCACTTTGAGTGGGTGTGCCGGATACTGGGCCTTGAGCCCCTTGTTGACCGCCTGATGACCTTCTATACTTGGAGGTGCATCCAAGGGTGGTACACTCTTACAACCCGTATCAAGGGTTTAAAGATTTGTACCACCGAGCGGAGTCTTCGCTCATGGAGAAGAGAGTTCTTCTTTATATCCGCTCGAGCCATCCCTATTGCCATGAAGTTCAAGAATGGCCAGCCGCTTCCGAACCTTCCCGCCATCAACTACGAGGAGGCGGAATGGTTCGCGAAGATATCCCGGGTCCAGTCCCCGGTTTTCCGTTTTCCGGAGTCGGCGATGGTGATGCTGGGGATGAGCCGGGTGTGGAAGGCGGCGAATGCGGATAAGGTTCCGATCGTCCTTGAATATGGTTCGAACTCTACCCCTTATGGTATGTCTTGTTTCTTTTTTGCTGACTACGATTTTTTCTAACTTTCTTGTTGATTTCAGAGGGTAACGATCTTCAGTCGCTCCTGAATCCGCGGGAGGAAGATGGTCCTGCGCGGATGGGTACTCGTGCTCTGGACGAGAACGAGTTGCCCATCTTAGAGCAGACTGCGGGTCGGTTCGTGGAGGTTTACCCGCCAGGCCAAGAGATCCTGAGCCACCGACGGCCAGGTAAGCCTATCTTCTACCCTGAACCTCTCAATGCTGTGCCTGCTGCTGGAGTTCATGACATTTCTTCTTCTGAGGAATCCGCAGAAGGTCCTCCACTGGTGCGGAAGAAAAAGGCTGCCGTCGGGAGAGGCAAGGAGAAAGTGGCCTCTACGGCCGACCCGGTAGTCCTATCTGACTCGGAGTCAGATAACGCAGAGGTGGCGGGGAAGCCCGGTGGTGAGGAGACCACCGCTCCGGAGGCTGCAGGTGTTACCTCCGGGGAGGCAGCGACGACGACGGTTACCGGTGTCAAGAGGCCGGCTCCATCGGGTTCGCCCCCGCTCGTCCGTGCGTTCAAGCTCAAGAAACCCCGTAAGTACCCCCATAATTCCTGTCTATATTTGTTGTTTCAAATAAATTTTTCTAACACTTTTGCTTGTGCAGGTGTGGATGTTGACGCATTCCAGGGTGGAGTTGGAGTAAGTATTCCCCCGCCAATGACGGTAGGCTCGGTCAGCCTTCCCGAGGCGTCGACCCAGGCGTCTACGCTTGCTTCCGCTGGTTCCAGCCTTCCTGAGGCTGTTCCAGCTGAGAAGGTGTCTCCGCCGGCCGTGAGTGCAATTTTTACAGCATCTTTCACGGAGCCGGCGGTTACTGTTGCTGAGGAGACGGCGCCAACAATGGCTACCACGGCGGCTGCCACTATACCTGCGCCACCGGCGCCGACGGCCGGACCATCAGGTACGCGCCGGGCTTCCCGCCGATCTACGCCACCTTCCCGTCTGCCTGACCTGTTGGATGGATTTCCTTTAGGTTCAGGTGATGGGTTTGGCGGCTATCGGCCTGTTATTGACCCTACAGGTACGTAGGGTTCTTTTTTCTTTGTATATTTTTGTCATCTTTTCCTAACTGCCTTTGTTTCTTTTGCAGTGTCGGATTCCAATGAAGTGTATGTTCCAAGATGGAACATACGCCGAGGAACAACCCTTCGCACCCCTGTGGAGTGCGTGGACTGGGCTCGCCACGCTGCTCCTCATGGTGCGTTGGGGGAAGCCATGGCTAGCTACCAAGAGGGTAGGCTAACCAATGAGCTTCGGGTTCTCCAGGCCCGAACGCAGCCCCGCGTCGAGCTGCTTTGTCGTGAAAACGACAAGTTAAAAGCAGCTCGCGCCAAAGATGTATCTGAAGCGCGGGCTCTTCGGGAGGAGAACCGGCAGTTGGCCGCTGCCGCAGCCGAGAAGGAGAAGGCATTCAAGGCCCTCGAGGTTGAAGTCCAGGCGCGACTCGAGGCCCGCTCCAAGGCTGCCCAAGCTGTGAATGAACAGCTTCGGCTGGCCAAGGAGACTGCGCGAAACTCAACTGAGAGGGCTGCCAAGGCTGAAGCTGTTGCTGAGCCACTTCGCGAAGAGAATGAGCAGCTTAAATGCAAATTAAAGGCTCTTCAACATGCTCATGACGCCTTGGCAATGGAAGATGCCAAGAAGCTGCAGGAGATCCTTGACCAGAGGGGGATGCTTGACCGTACTGAAAGGAAACTCAAAAGCGTCGAAGAAGCTGCCGCCAAGGAAGTTCAACTTGCCAACCTTGATAAAAGCGGAGCCGAACGTGCTTACAAAGAAAGTCAAGCTACCCTCCAATGGCTGCTTCGAGAAGCGTTGCCTGAGGTATCTTTATCTTTTTCTTTACGCTTTCCGCTCGTAATTAGAAAATGTTCTAACTTGTAATATTCTTTTGTAGGTTGTGCGTCGGGTCCTTTCAGAGACCTCTTACGACGATGCAATGAGCGCAGCCCTCAACGCTTCTCATGAGGATGGGCAGAAGACTGGCTTCCTGCTTGGTCTAGGGTTTGCTGAGAGAGGCTTTCCGCCCTCCAACTTCCCTTTATTCAATGTTAATACTGAAGCTGCTTATGACCAAGCTGTGAATCAGTACGCTGCCTTCCCGCATCCAGTGGTGGAGAAGGTGAATGAAGCTGCTGCTGCTGATGATGGGCTAAGCATCCTTAAGGCTTTCCTTGGGCAGCCGCGCTCTGACGGTGCTGGTCCAAGCGGAGGTGGCCCTGAAGCCTGATCTCGAAGATCCCTTCCCCCTGCTAGGATAGACAGCCTTGTATAGATTTCTTTTAGGCGGGTAGTTACCCAGCCATTCTTGTAATCGATTGTGAAATATTAATCTCTTTGCGTATAAGATTGTTATTTCCCTGGGTTCTTTGCTTTATAAACTTATGACTTGCATACTTAGTTTAAATTAGCAATTTCCCAAGTGTTTAGAATAAGAACCTTTGAACGTGGTTGATGATGGGTTAAAGTTTCGCCTCCTCCTTCGTGATTGTGCGGGTAAAACCGTCACTTGCACTTGGTAGGATGGCTATTCTTTACCCTCTATCTGACCTGCGTGTAGGTTTTCCTTTTCGAAATTTCTAAGGCATTAAGTTAAACCTTTGAACGTGGTTGATAATGGACTAAAGTTTTCGCTTCCTCTTTCGTGATTGTGCGGCTGTAACCGTCACTTGCACTTAGTAGGATGGCTTTAACTTTAGACCTATATCTGACCTGCGTGTAGGTTTTTCTTATCCTTTTAAGTGTTCATAAGTTAACCTTTTAACGTGGTAGACGGTAAGTTAAGTTTGGCTTCCTTGTTCGTGATTGTGCGGGTAAGACCGTCACTTGCACTTACAAGGATGGCTAAACTTTACCTACATCTGACCTGCGTGTAGGTTTTCCTTAGAACTTTTTAACATTTTGGCGTTGTGTTTATGCGGGTATTGCCGCCTTCCACACGCAACTACTTCTTCCCGTAAGGGAAGTTCATAGGTTACAAGCTATTAATACATCATGAAAGGAGAATCATTTCCATTAGAAGTGGCTCTAGGCCTTTTCTTTACAAGTTGGAATTGATCTACATATAACATTTGCGTAATTGAGCTCCATTCCATGTTCTAGGGATGGGAGTACCATCGAGCCTTTCGAGCCGGTACGCGCCCTTTCCCAGAACTTCTTTGATAATGTATGGCCCTTCCCAAATCGGGGCCAACTTTCCTGGGCGTTATTGGTTCGAAGCCTCGTTGTTACGCAGTATGTAGTCTCCTTCCTTGAAGTTGCAGAGTTTTACCCGCGTGTTGTAGTATTTTTGCATTTGTCGTTTGTAGTTTTCTTCACGCACGGCGGCTAAGTCTCTGCGCTCTTCGGTTAGCATAAGGTCTAACCGTCTTTCCGCATCATTGTCTTCTGGTTGGATTAAGACCCTTGGTGAGGGTAAACCGATTTCAACTGGGATCATGGCTTCAGTGCCATAGGTGAGACTGAACGGGGTTTCTCCCGTACTGGTCTTCTTCAGCGTTCTGTTTGCCCAAAGGACGTGTGGAAGCTCGTCTACCCAACCGGATCTATGTTCCAAGAGTCTTCTCTTTATGCCTTCGACGATGCTCTTATTTGCTCTTTCCACCTCACCGTTACCTTGTGGGTGTGCCACTGAGGTAAAGGTGTGGGTGATTTGAAGTTCTTTCAGCCACTGCTGTAGCTTCTTGTCAGCAAAGTTGGTGCCATTGTCGCTTACCAAATTCTGTGGAAATCCAAAACGACAAATAATAAATTCCCAAATAAATTTTTTGATATGCTTTGCGGTTGTTTGGGCTAAAGGTTTCGCTTCTATCCATTTGGTGAAGTAGTCAATGGCTACCACTAGGAACTGAACATTCCCAGCTGCTGTTGGAAATGGGTATATATTTGTTTGTAGTTTTGTTTTGATTTAATACGTATATATTTGTTTGTTACGTTCATTATATTTTTTATCATTTGAGCTCTTTCAATTAAGACGTGTATGTTTTTTAGATTTTTAACGAATGAACATAAACGAGCACGAACATGTTGATTTTAAACGAACATGAACACAAATATTTCTCTTATGAAATATGGGCGGTTAATGTAGGTGTCAATGGTGGATGATGCATAAGAGTGGAGGTTGATGATGGGGGTGGTAATTTGAAGTTAACCGATGATGGAGAAGATAGATCGATGACAAATAATATGTAAAGGTTAGAAATTAAATTAAGGTTTGATGATAAAAGAGTTTCATAAATAAATAAGATGTTATATCTCGTTTATGGCCTAATCGGGTTTTGGTGATACTCATGACCCTTTAAAATTATTGTTTGATGATTAAAAGATTATTTCAGAAATAAATGAGATGCTACAACCCGCTTAAGGGATATTTGGGTTTAGTAAGACCCATGACTAGCGCAAATGAAAATTATTGTTTGATGATTAAAAAATTTCACAAATAGATTAGATGTTATAACCTAATTAATGATTATCCAGGTTTGATGAGACTCATACTCGTGAAATTGATAAATAATATAAATTAGTATGATGGCTCCAGGGGAGTGTCACGTAGGATTATGATAAACAATTATATAGATTGATAGATAGGCACCTACCACTTGTCTTACATTAGTCCGGTCAGAGAAATTTTTTCTGGTCGTCTAAAATATTTTGAGAATACCATGTTTGGGATGCTTCTTAAAAATGTTTTTTGCTTTTTGTACATTTTGCCTCTCCAAAAAACAAAAACATTTTTAAGAAGCAATCCAAAACATCCCTTAATTTCGACTTTTGACCACACTTATTCTACAATGGTTGTCGCGACATTTTTTTTTCCTAAAACAGTGGTCGCTTCTAAAGAATCATAACATTTATCATACCCTATTATCTAAGTTTGAATGTACAATAATGATGTCCATATTTCAAAACGCAAACATAAATCAGAATTCAAACCTAAAAGCCTAGAAGGAAATCTCAAAAGAAAACCTTCTCACCACTCGTGAGAATGGTGAATGGTGTTGGTGTATTGTATGATTTGGGGGGGGGGGGGGTGCGTGATGGAGCTCCCATCACGCGTGGTGGGATTTTTCACACCGCCGCCGCTACCTTGTCACGCGAAATCTAGGAGGTTTGCGTGATGGCCATCACGCGTGAGATGGGGTGGAAACCAAGAAATCAATCCGTTGGGAGGGGGGTGGTTATGACCGTTGGGGGGAGTCATCGCTTGAAATGATGGATCGTCGGAGGTGATGGGTCACCGGAAAATAACAGGGAAGAAGGAGTGGGTCACCGGAAGTGATGGATCAAAGGAATCGATGTCGGAGGTGGGTGTGGGGCGTTTGTTGGTGGATTGAATTGGGGTTTTGGATCTGGGTTTGGTGGGAGTCGGGTCGGGTTGATCGGAAGGTGGTGGTGGAGGTGGTGGGTCGGATTCGGATCCGTCGGATGAGTGTTTGGCTTCGTCGCCGGATGATGAATTGGCGGCCATTTGTGGTGGTGGTGGTGAGATTAGGGTTTGTGAGAATTTGGGGGAATTGGTAGAAGATGGGGATGGTGAGTGTATGTATATGTATATATATATATGTGGGTGTATATATGTATATGTGTGTGTGAGTGTTGAAGGCTAAAAGTAAACACGATAAACACAAGACATCGGACAAAAACAAAGCAAAAAAAAACAAAAAAATTCCATCACACACCATCACACCACACCACCACCCCTAGTAAAAAACCATCACATGTGATGGATTTGAAGTTGGTGATGTGACAACATTTGATTGGGTAGGGTGTGTGATGAGTGATGCCACCGCATCCACCACCCCTCCCCCTTAAAAAGAAAGAAAGAAAAGGCAGGTGGAAGGAGAAGGCCACGTGTGGAAAATCTTTGGGGAAAAGTGTAAAGACTGACACCACAGTCCTTGTCTTCGTTTTAAACTCAAATTAAAATAATAGTCATGCATTCCGACATTTCTCAACTTAATTACACTTTTGACCTATATCTTTCGTCTTTTTCCAACCTTTTTCTATTTAAGGAAAATAACAAATCACATTATTTCCTTCTTTTACATTTAGTTTTTCGTATTTTATTTCATTTTAAAATTTTTATATGACAACCAATTTTGTTTGGTTTACCCGTTTATGTTTATTATTCCCACTCTAGTGAGGTGTTAAGATATTTTTAAAGTGTAAAATTAAATTCAATCCTGTATATAGCATACTGTCTAGCTGTTAAAAAACACTATTCATGTTTTCTATCGGTTTCTTATTATTATTACTATTACCACCTCACCATAGTATGAATGATAATTAATTATTATTATTATTATTATTATTATTATTAATTATGCATTCGAAAATGTCGGTTTATCAGTGCTTATTTGATTAGCTCATAACGAAACAAACAGTACCAATGTTTCTAATTTAACTGTTTAACATGCCATCTGATTTCGAAACAATGTTGACATATTATGCTATTATACAAATCAAATTCCCTTTTCCCTAATTCTAATCCCTTGCACTGTATACTTACATAATTCAAACATTATTAAGTTCTCATATTCCAATATCTTGGATCCCAATTGGGTTTTGTATTTGCATGCTTGTTTTTACTTTTGTTTTTTCACTCGTATATGATATTATTTATAATACCCAGATTATTATATTAACCACATAATTTACACTTATTACAATTTTGATTGATTTTATGTAACCAATAAAGAATAACAAACAATAATAAAAACTAAGATCAAAGTAATGTTACAAAACCAAGGAAAACATCTTATCTTTTGAAACAAATCGGATCACTTTTTAAACAATCCTGATAGCATCATCAACATGGATTTTTACTACAATTTATATTTGATTTATACTCGATATGTTTCCCTAATTCGTTCAATCGTTCATAGTCATTTGGAGATAAATCGAGTAAAAATCAAGTATAATTCTTTTATGATTATGCTATTAGGATCAATTTGACAACAAAAGTGAAACTTATGATTATAATCGGTGAAAGTGTTAGTATGAATTATTATTAACCAAACATAGTCATTTATTGGTTTACTAGTTTGAGACCGTGTATTACACGGGCAATTAATGAAAATTTTAATATTTAAACATTAAGCAAAAAAAAGTCAATAACACAGTTATCATATATTGTTAATACAATTACAAATTACACTAAAAAAAACATTACACAAGTATTTTATAAATAAGAAAAATTTTCTTGTACACAACATTTGTTGTTGTATTGGTCATATTACCTTGTTTATCAAGAATCAGAATCTTTAGCCCACACCTGCTTGTAACTCTTGACAATGCGACGTAAAGTTGTCCATGTGAGAACACGGGTTCTTTTAAGTACAAACCTACCCTTGATAACGATTGACCTTGGCTTTTGTTTATCGTCATCACGAAACATACTACAAGGGGATATTGTCGTCTTTGAAACTTGTAGGCTATTTTGTTGTCTGGTGGAGTCAGTGGCGATCTATGAATCAAAACTCTATGACCAATGTTAGTTCAAGAAATAATTTTGGCTTCAACTACACGAGTACCTAAAGATATAATCTGTAGTCGAGTACCGTTACATAAGCCTTCTTTCTAGTTAAGATTTCTAAGGAGCATAAAACACCAACTTTTAACTCCAGTTTGTGGTTTGGTAGTCCGGATATTCTTAGACCATTAAGCAGTTCAGGAGAGTATAAAGCTGTATCAACAGTGTCATTGATATATTCTGAACTGCATATGGTATCTGAACTTAAGTACTCGACTTCATCACCTGGAAAAAACTTGAGCAAACTATCATTAATCTCATCAACAATTTCGTTTGTTGGTGCAAGTATTGATCTATCCTGAAAGTAATGTTGGTTCTCGTAATTCTGTAGAATATCAGGATAAACAAAGTCAAAAAGTTTTAATATAGGGTCAACTGAATCTTTTATAAGTAGATCGTCAGGTATATCTATCGTTACAACACCATCATTAGGACCGCCAATATTACCTTCACTTATATCTAAAATCCATTTAGCAAATAATCTAGTGTCCTCAACATCAGATGACGACTTACCCATAGTTAACCTTAGGTTTTTTGTTAAAATTTTGGTTAAAATGAGTTTCTAATTTGTTTGACTATGCATAATGAAAAATTATAATAAAAACAACATTTTAAACGTAACCTAATAATTTAACAAAATATAATTTGTTGTTGTATTTGTTTGAGACTACATAATGTCTATATAACACATAATATAACGAATTATATTGAAATTTAAAGATATTGAAACCCAAATTAGTGGGAGTTGTTAAGTTTTATATTTTGTCTAATACAATGACTTTTTTAAACTAATTTGATATTCTTTCCTAAAAAACATCGTCTAAAAAGTTATTTGAAATTTTTCTAAAATATATCTTTATTTTTGTTTTAATTATTATTTAAAAGTTAACATTATAAATCGGAATTACCCAACAAATAAAAAAAACAACTTACTTGATAAAACTTTAGTGAATGTTAGCTGCTTCTTTATGGCATTACATAGCATTTACCAATTCATATTTTCAGAGTCCGAACTATTTTTCATCATCCAGTTGGACACAGTAACCGAGATCCACCGCTCGATGAGCTTCTTCTGTACACTGCGATAAATATAAAATGAAAAACTCTATAGTTTATGAAGCAAGAACATAGATTAACATTATAATACGCACATTCCAACAAAATGAGCAATGACACGTCACCTCATAGCTTCCACTTCGAAGTTCAAACTCAATTGCATGGTCACAGCCCGGAGCAGGACACCATTTTGTCTATAAAAAAAATAAATATATGAAAAAAATCCTAAATTGCAGGAGCCAGGAAGAAAGGACACAAGCTACTTACAATTTAAAGTAAATGTATACCTTTTTGCTGTCCTCAATAAAAGATCTAAGAAGGTAACGTCGATATTTATTTTTATCTTCGTCTGAAGTCAACATGTTGACCATGTCCACACCGACAGCAGCACCATGATGGAGTGGGACATCTTAATGTCAAGCATCCAGGACCATCACTGATAGATGTGTTGATGTAAGCTATAACAAAATGATATAAAGATAAAACCTTTATTAAAAAAGCAAGCTTTTCACTAAAAATCAGCTAATACATGGATTTTTTTTTAAATAAACCTTTCCAGGATGTATTGCAAAAAGGATGGCCACAAGCAACAGAGCTAATCTTATCAAGTGAATATAATTCAAAGCAGATCCCACAAAGCAGCTTCAAAAGATATAAACAGAAGATCACATATTACAACATTGAAAAACATCTAATTGAATATTGCACAATAATATTCAACATATTTAACCTTACATTTGCATACCTATCCAGCTTTTGGTGGCTTAACTGTCTTGTCCAACAGACCAATAGCCTTTCTAATTTTATCCTCATTAGCAAACCATGCTTCATGAACATTACTAACATTCCTGCACGATATCAGCTCAACTTAATACAAAACAAAAATACCAAACTTCTTGATAAGATGATTTATTCACATAACTTAACACAATACCAGTTATAAGTGCGTAAAAGCATGCACGCGGAATCCCTTGAAATCGAAAGAACCGAGCAAATTGTAGTGATATCTTCCTCTTGCGCTGGCAGATATTGTCTTCCTTCAATATAGTATAATTTTTCTAGAACATAAAAGAAAGTATCAAGAACAAAGGTTAAATTATCCAACTTTACCCACCCCTCTTGAATTCTCAACAATCAGTTTGAAAGCAGCTAAAAAATCAACTTTACTAATATTGATGAATAAACAATCAGAAAAAAGATAATGTCTTCGAATAATCACATCATTAGCTATATATGGGTAAAATTGAGTGTGTTTATCGAGCTTAGGGCAGGCTATATTTTGAAACACAACCATAAAATAAGAAACACAGACTTAGGGCAGGCTATATTCTAAAACATAAAGGAGGGAATTGTGATTTACCTGATAATAAGCAACAAAGGAGCAGGTTCGTGAGATCTGAGAATGCGACTGATGAGTGATGGTTATTGTGATGGGGGTTCGTGAGATTTCGGTGCGGGTAGTGGTGGTAGTGGCGGTCGTGGAGCGGCAATAATAGTATTCAATACTCAATATCTATAGAGGATCTTCCTTTCCATCATTCAAGGCTTGACTGATGGTTATTGCTTAGGGTGGTTCATGAGATTTCGGTGCCGGCAGCGGCCATGAAGAGGGGGATGGATGATGGAGTTGGGAGAGTTTTGTGGTTTAGGGTTTAGAAAGGAATAAAAGATACAGATCCGAATAACATTAAACGGGGTGGGTAATGACCCATAGGATTCATATTTAAAAAATGGGTTAAAAAGTCTAAGTATGAATGAGAGTTTGACAAGTGACACAAAATGGTAGTCATTTATTAGAGGAGTAAGATTACGTATCCCAAACATAGCCATTTTTCATTGTTCCTCTTGTAAAACTAATGAAAATTGCACTACGTAATAAACCAATAAACCATATCTAGAAATATATGTACACGTAATCGTGAATGTTTTGGGCAACCTAACTACTAATAAAACTTATAACCTAAGTCAGAGTAATTAATTATTATTATTATTATTATTTTGAGAGTTCACATAAAACATATGTCCTAAATTAGAGATAATTTTAATTCACAGATTTCGCTAGAATACATCCTTCGAGTTGCATAAAGATGTGATGAACACCACGAACATGTTGAACGAACAAAACAACTTATGTCGTCATAACCTAGATTATTTATTTTAGTAACAGTTAAAATCTCATGTATTACACAGGCTGAATAAATATAATATAATATAGTTAGTAATAAAAAATTAAAAAAAAAAATCTATGTATTACACGAGTTGAATAAAAACATAATGTAATTTGTTAACACATACAGTCATCAAGATATGTCTTAAAAAGAATAAGCTTTGAAGTGACAATCAGTGGTGGAGGCATTATTTTTTTTTCTACTAGGTTCGCTATTTTTATTTTCAAGATTTCTATCAAGTTGACGGTTAATACTTTTAGCTTGGATCGGGTTTGACAACTAATTTCAATCAAGTTTCATGTTTCAAAGAAGTATTAGGTTTGACATCTAATTTCAATATTATTGAAGTATAAAAGTTGAAAACGTAAAAAAGACATTAACATAAAAGGTTTGAGCAGTAGAGGAATAGAGCAAACTAAAGAAAGAGAATGAGATTTAAGTCGGTTTCGAATAGATTAAATCAAATAAATTTGTCTGGGTAAACACATCAAATTAGTGACTAGGCTACTATTTCAATTCAAAACGGGTTTTCTTAAAAACCGGGTTTTGGGTATGGACGGGTTTTCTTACTAATTTGGCCAGGTTAATATTGGGTTTTGACCCGGTAGAGATGAAACTAGTTCCGAAGGGCCTGATTTGGTTTTACGTCCATGTACAGGTTGTCTTGGGAACCAGAACTTAGAGGTGCACAAACCGAGTCGAAGTAGTCAAAACCGGCTTTTTATCAAACCGGTTGCAAACGAAACCGGGTTGAAGCTTTGGAAACTCATAACTGATGAAACCGGTTCAAACCTCTTACAGCTAAAAAAAGCTCCAGGCAGTTTCTTACCCGACAGTTTATAGCGATTCAAAACCGGTTTTGGTAAAATTACTAAATTAGTTTCAAACTGGTTCAGTATGGTTCAGTTTACCTTTTTTGCCCAACTCAACTAGAGTTTGATTTTTACCTTCGAGTTGGGTCTGAAACCGGGTTTTATGCCCAAGATACTGTTATCCTCTCAAAAACATACTGGGTCAAACACCGCTACAAATGAATTTTAAAATTGGGCCAGGCCCACGTAGTTAGTTGGTACAACACTGCAACATAAATCAGTAAGGGGCTATTTGTTTACATCTGAATGGAACCATTCAGATGTAAACATCTGATTCATTCAGACTTCAGACTGTTTGGTTCCAAACAGAAAAACATCTGAATGGTTAAAATCAGGTCTGAATGGTTAAAATCAGGTCTGAATCATTAAGACTTATTGTTGTTGCTGAATAGGACAGATGCTCATTCAGATTTGACTCATTCAGATATGAATAAACCAAACAGTCCCTAAATCACACCAGTTAAACAAAAAACCCGGAGAAGAATAACAAGATTTTACCACAGCGACGTGTAATAATTAAATATTTTCACAAATTAGATTTACGGGTTCACTCTACCGGGTCAATCTAAATTTCAGAATTATACGCTTTGTATAAATTTTAAAATTCGTTGGTGTTGCTTTAACCCGTACCAATATATATGGCTCCACCGATGGTGACATTTATAAATTCTTAAGTTAATTTTAAAACGTTATTTTCAACTGCATATTAACAATTAATTAAGTGTAGTTAGTCTTTTAATTCTTTTAAGAACATTAACTTAAATTCCATTTCTAAATATATTAATGCATATAAATTATTGATAAATTTTAGAAAACACTCATAAAAACAATTGTTATTATTTTTCTTCTTTTTCATAAGATAAAATTAACGAAGATAACTATGAACTTTGTGATATTTGGAGACTTAAATAGAATCTGTTGAGTGAAAAAGATATTCATAAAACTCATAGATGATTTCATATTAAACTTATTTGGTTAATGGGATACTAAATGCACATAATTACATTTATATTTATATTAAATATCTAAAATTAAATTATTTTATTTTCCTTATTACGGAGTATTTGATATCGTTAATTAATAAGAAAGAGAAGCGAAAAAACAAAAAAAAATCATTAGTTTAGAACGATGACATGTGTTTCTAAATATTTCTATTTATTATTTACATGGATAGAAACAGAGATTAAGTAATTTAATAATATATTTAGAATTTGATGATTGAAATGATTTCTCAAACAAATGAGATGCTATGATCTGTTTAAAAGCAATTTTGGGTTGGTGAGACCCATGAGGCCATGACTTCCTTTTTTTTTGCTATAAAGTTGTTTTTTAATTATACGTAATATTTTTTTAATCAAATATTAATTTTTAATATATATTTATTTTACATGGTTTTCATATAAAACATTTGGTAAGATTATTTTTTAATTTAGAGAGATGTTATAACCTGTTTAAGGGCTATCTGAATTTGGTGAGACCAGTACCTGTGAATTCTATTCAAATACATGAGAAGTCCCAATTTACAAAAAAAGCAACCATGAAGCTTTTAAATGTTTCGTTTATATATATATATTTAGAATTTAAGATAAGATTAATTTGTAAAACCACTACATATTTAATTTTCAAATAATAATTAATCTGTACAAAATATATTATAAGTTTGACATAAATACCATCATAATCATAACGAGGCTAACATTGATATATGATATAATTGTAGTTGCTTGCTATGCATATTTTTTTTATATATAAAAAATTAATGCTTCCATAATGCCTTAATAATATATTTTAAATAATGATCAGATTGTCCAAAGTCCTTTTATTTTTTATTTTTTGAAAAAACATTTTCAATTTATCCGTCAAATTTTAGTACTATATAATATATTTATCCTATATTATAAAACAATTGACAAGGACATGTTAAGATTTTTATTGTTTTTTTTTTAATTTAAGAGTTTAATCATACCGTACAACACATAATGCCTTCACTTTAAGTAAATACAGGTATACAACTTTTAGAAAGAGTGAAATGCTCTCTTAGAGCATTTTCAACCCATTCTCTAAAGTTGTCAAACTCATATAATATAGGGTAAATTTTAAGAAAACTATCAAAATCACCTCTCCAATCCATTCTCTATTATATGGATGAGTTATATGACAACTAAAGTAAATCCCTAAATATAGGGACTCATTTTTTATCCATACCATATAATATATCACATATCTCTCAATCATCATTTACCATATAGTAAGACAAAAGAGAAAAAAATAATAAAGAATTAATTTATGGATGTGAATAGGGAATAGAATGTGAAAGAATTTTAAAAAATGATAGATTAATTTATAGAATGATGTTTTTTAGCTAAATTATAGAGAAAATATATGGAATGAGATGTGAATGCTCTTAGCCACTAACACTACATTTAGTTCTCTATATTCAGTTCATATTTAATAACATGCGTTTTATTTATTTATGAGCATTTAATAACATAACTTTTATTTATTTTCTTTTATCTTGTATATAAAAAGTAATAATATATATATATAGACAATATATATTTGAATAAAAATAGAGTATGATTGTTTCGATTAAAACTTCTATGGTCTATATTTAACCTATCGACATACAAGCTAGCAAATACATCCATCCTAGAAACCACTTACAACCCTCTGCGAGGCATGGGCTCCGATATTAGTATATATATATATATATATATATATATATATATATATATATATATATATATATATATATATGCTTTCTCTGTGTGGGATAGTTTGTTACAAATGTATTTTGACTAATATATATGAATTGCTTTTTGACTAATGCATGTTACAAGATTTGACAATATAAGAAGCCCAAAAGTCAACACGGTGGTTGAAGTTGAAAATGAACACGGTCAGATCAACCAAATCAGCTTTCATTTTTGGATTCATGTTTTATATACTTTTTAGAGTGTTTTGACAATATTACTTCTATGGTTAATTATTTTGTTATTACATCATATGATTTATCGTGGTTGCGTATCAATCTTTTCTTGCGTATGATTTTGACAAATAATGGTACAAAAACATATCTTACACCAAATAAGTTGTCGTACAAATTAACTCTTGTATAGTTGTAAATATGTTTTATCATGTTCATATCTACCGCTATTGTGGCAAACATGCTAGAGGAATTGCAGTACCTAATTTGTAACCCTTCAGTGATGTCATTGAGCTAAATGTTATGTGTGCAATAGAAACAACATGTTGCATAGTTAGTTGGTTTAAAAAAACTGATTTTTTTTCTTTAAATGTTCTACTATACACTACAATAATATTTAGTTTTTTACAATCTCACAAATTTTCATAACAAAAAATTCAATTGCTTTTTCAGAATAATAGTTACATGCCGATTATGTGAATGGTTCATATCAATAGTATTCTTCTTGGCATGGATTACGGATCAACCCCTCAACCGATGAATGAAACTCATGAACATAAAATCATTATTTTGCTAAATAAGCATCTTATTGATAGGAATCTCCTCGAACAAGCCCTCAATTGATGAATAGATATCCTCAATGGTAGATTCCCTGATATGAATCTTACTGATATTAGTCTCTACTTGTATCAACCCTCTGACTAGTAAGGGGAGGTTCTAAAAAAATAATCCATGTCAACAAGACGTAACCCGTATCTTTTCAGCTCCTAGTGATAAAAAGTTAACTTATTTGTTATCCTAAGAACTAGTATTAAATAGCATATTTCATAACATTAAATTATTAACTATGGGGTGATATTAATTCATTGGTGCAAATAAGTTGATGCATGCCTTGCAATTGTAACATTCGGATTTCCAAAAAAATGTATGCTTGATGTCGATCCTCCTGAGGCTCCTAGACGTTAATTATATTGTCAACATTGAAATTGATATTAATTTAAACATTACGTGACTCTTGTGGCTGGCAATATAAATATTTTCGTATACTTTTAAATTATTAAAGACGTATTAATGCTAATTTTGTATGATAAAATTAGTATAATTCCTGCATCACGTAAAGAATATTTGATATTATGTGAATTGGGTTAAAAGTTTTTATATTTAGTTCATTATCTCACAAGACTACAAGAGGTTATATGCATTGAAAGACATTTAACTATTTAGAACATATTACATATCGAATTTCAAACTTAACTAACTTTTATTGCCTTTTCACAACACATTCGACTTTAACACGCTTTTATGCATTTTAGTACATTCAAAGCATTAAAGAGCACTAAGACTATTAGGGGCACAACAAAAAAACCCAAATAATCCAAATTTTCCGACAAGGCGACAAATCACATGGAGATGACTCAAAACTACACAAATAAACCCAAATTGGTAGGTATGGTGTTTCGTTTATACCCAACCTACCCGAATGTGTTTCAGCCAATCACATGGTGTTTCTTCACACACATAATCAATAAACCATTCGTGTAGTAGAAGCCAAAATTGGATATATACCAAATCGGTAGGGGTGATGTTGATGAACCCTAAGTGAAATTGAATTGATACCAAAAGTGCCATGAGTACCCTTAAACAATTACAAGGTTAACAACTTTGCTTTAATTTTACTTCTAACCAAGTCACATGTTTTACGTAAACTATATATAATTATATATTTTTGAGCACTAAGAATGCTAGGGCACAACAATAATAACCCAAATTTTCCAACAAGACGACAAATTACATGGAGATAACTCAAAACTACACAAATAAACCCAAGTTGGTAGGTGTAATGTTCCGTCTATACCCAAACTACCTATATGTGTTTAAACCAATCACATGATGTTTCATCACACTTATAATCAATCACCCATACAAGTAGTAGAAGCCAACATTGGAAACCAAATCGGTAACGGTGATGTTGTCGAACCCAAAGTTGAATTGAATTGATACCAAAAATGCCCTGGGTACCCATAAACAATTTCAAACAATTACAAGGTTAGCAACTTTGTTTTAATTTTATTTCTAACTCAAGTCACATGTTTTATGTAAATTATATATAATTATATCTTTTTGATTAATCCGGTATTGAGGGGTAGTTTGTGTTTATTATGATGTAACTTTAATAGTTTGTTTGTTTTGCTTTTTTTTTTCATTAAAGTTTGATACATTTACCATTAGTTGTTACCTGTTGGTCTCAGAGTTTCATAATTACACCGACGTTTAATTTATTTTAAATTTAGTTTTCCTACTCTTGCCACATAAGTTTCATTTATATTCAAGGTATATTAGTTTTATTAATTTCAACTATTATTATTTGGTTGTTAACGGTTCTAACTTTTAACGTATTTATTTCCAATGGTCCGCGACTAACAGAATCTTAACGCCGTTAGTTGCAGGTCGCTAGAAAAACGTTTTTTGCTGGAAAATTCACATTTTTCTTGAAAAGTCAACATTCTCGTCCAAATATCTTTGTAATTTTTTATCAGACGCTTAGGGACATTTTTCTAGTAAAAGCTCCAATTATTGAGTTCGCGAGACCCCGGAACTGTCGTCAGAATCGGTTGGGGGTGCTCAAGTGGTAGTGGTTGATTGATGGTGAGTCAACTTGTGGTGGCAGCAGTGTTCAAGTCGTGTTTCTGGCAAAAAATGTGAGTTTTCGGCCAAAAACGTTTTTCCGGCGACATGCGAGTAACAACGTTAGAATTCTGTTAGTCGCGGATCGTTGGGAACAAATACGTTGAAAGATGGGACCGTCGGCAGCCAATTCGTTAGTTAAGACCGACAGCGACCAAAGGTTTATAGTTGAGATTAATAAAATCTAATATACCTGTATCAAAAACCAAGTTGAAAACTTTTGTTTTTAATATTTTTTGTCTTTTATATTTTAGCCACCAAACTTATGAAAACCATACTCAAAACTTTTGCCTTTTATGCTTTGGTCACAAATTTTCAACTTTTTATACAATTTTTTATAGCACCGTAAGGAAACAAAGCGATACCAACTAAATTCCATGATTCCTTTCGGGTTTCCAGCTACATAACCGACGCCCGGCAGAGACATTAGGGTTCCTTCACAAATGAAGTTCGAGCCTCCTTAAATAGATATGAGGGATATCCAATTTGTTGTTACATGATAAACTTAAGTTCTTTTTACTATTCCAATCAACCAACTTATAATAGTTTAGATGACTATTTTAATATCTTTTGCATTCTTAACACTTAATCACTGTATGCTCACTTCTACGTTATACTTATTAGAGCACCCTAACCCATGAGCATACATGGTGAAGAAAGCATGCATGGGTATTTTGATTTTTCTTTGAGATGTCAGGTGGAGATGATTAGATAAAGGTTACAGAGAAGAAAGACGCCCGTCCTAATTTATTTTATCTTTCTCATTTTTTTTATCAATTTCTATTTTATATTTATATTTGTATCATTATATTATTAGTTTTATTTTTAACAAATTTTAATAAATAACTAAAGTGATCATGAACTACATATATAACTATCTATAAAATGGATGGTGTCATATACCAATGAGATGGTGATCTATTGGTAAAGACGAAACCATTAAACATCTAAGTTTAAGAAGAGAAAGACTTGAATTCAGTTTTTACAAATCACAAAAATATTAAAAGAGACTCACCATAAAAAAATAAAAAAAAGATTGGTGTGGGTGTGTAAATGTAAGAATATTTGATAAGGATGATAATTAACTGAGAGAAAAACGGATATATGTTTTTGAAGTATAAATACATTAGTGATGTGACTGTTAACCAAGTGTCTTAAAGATGTTACTTTGTGTTGAATGACTTATTACTTTATTCAATTAAAAAAAAATAGAGTAGAGTTTTTGGTTTTGAATTTCTTTACCAAAATATTTTTAACTAAAACTTATCAACAATATGTTGGAACAGTAAGATTTATACATTATTTTAAAATGTCATTTTAGAATATTAAAGCAATATCAATCATTTGTATTATACGTTAATAACCTTTTATAAGATTGTAATAATTTATTTGTTTTTTCCCCTTAACAAGAAAAAACTGTGTTTTGCATATAATCCTCCCTTGCGTGTGTGTTTATAAACCGGCCATATCTAATTTTGTCATATTCATATCTTGTTATTCACTGAAACAACAATTATATATAGTTGTAAGTTACTTGTTAGTGTTATATTATTACCTTAATAAAATCCGAGGTTTATATACAAAATTACAAATCATGCCTCATTTTGTCATGTTCATATCTTATCTACGGTGTCATGTTCATATCTTATCTACGGTATTTATAAACATACAATATCTGATTTTGCCATATTCATATCTTATTGTTCACTAAAACTATCGAATTTAATTTAAGTATAAAGTATAGTTGTAAGTTGTTAGTGTTATATTATTACGTAAGTAAAATCCAAGGTCTCAATTTGTTAAATTTATGTCTTATCTACATAGAAAACAACAAATCAAATTATGTATTTTTTTTTTAAATTTTTAAAATTCAAGAATACAGTTAAAATGCAATTTTTATTCATCTTCTTTAACTTTTAATCTATAATATAAATAAATAAATAAATAAATAAAGCTCATTTATATATAAAACCTACATATGTAAAAGTTATGTGAATTATATGTAGGTATATTTCCTACACATATCTACATTATATAGTTATATGTTTAATAGTGAAATAAAACATATAATCAAATTCATGTAATGGGTTTTTATACATATAACATACAAATTTGTATGTAAAATGTAAGTTTCAAAACGATGATGCAATGATAAAAAAGTTGAAATGATTTAGTTTTATTCTCACAATAATTTAGTTTTATATCATAATCCTGGCTATATGGAAAAACCATACCTCATTTGTCATATTCGTATATTATTCTTAACTAAAAGTCTAAAACTAAGAAATTAAGTCTAAATTATAACCGTATGTCGTTAGTGTCATATTATTACTTTATTGCGTTACACATTAATAAAACCATATTTCATTTGCAATATTCGTATATTATTCTTATTTATTCACTAGATTCAAGTATAAAATTTAACTGTTAATTGTATGTGTTATGTTATTATACTATTAAGTGTTAAATTAGTAAAATCCAAGTTTTATACATTTTATTAATAAACCATATCTTATTTTGACTAGTGACTAACTAATTCTATGGGCCACTCCACCCGTGACATGTCATGTGACCACTTCTGGGCCCCACATCCATCCTATATAAACACATCTACTTCTCTCAATTTCTCATCACCTCAAAAGTACTTAACAAACAAAATGGCAACTGATGATGCTGGGAAAAGTTTACCTGTTTGCGAGAAAACTGCGTCAGCGATTCAGTTCATCGAGGATGTAACGACTATCACCGATGCAGTTCAGGAGAAGGTATTGGCGGAAATACTCAGCAAGAACGCTGATACTGAGTATCTCCGCCTTTACAATCTCGCTGGAGCTACCGACCGAGAAACTTTCAAATCGAAAGTTCCGGTCGTTAGCTACGAGGATCTCGAGCCGATCATTCAACGCATCGCTAATGGCGATCGGTCTCCGATTCTTTCAGCTTACCCGATCACTGAATTTCTCACAAGGTTATTATTTATCATTCGTTTATCACTAGTTTTTAATTTTTAATTTTTATATATTCAACCCATCATTACATTACACGTAGTATTTTACATGTAAATAGACAATTTGTTGTAATTTTTTTTATAAATATATGGTTCATTTAAATACTTAACAAATGATTCAATTACAACATAGAAGTGAGTAATCCGACAACAAGCTGCACCGCCATTCCTTTTTTATGGACAATTTATTACGATGTTTTACGCTATTTTTTGCTTTTTTCGGTGCAGTTCGGGTACTTCAGCCGGTGAAAGGAAGCTCATGCCCGCGATTGAAGAAGATTTGGATCGACGTCAATTCATTTACAGTTTACTCATGCCGGTAATGGACATGTACATGCCGGGTTTGGATAAGGGGAAGGGGTTATACTTTCTGTTCGTGAAATCCGAAACCAAAACTCCGGGCGGGCTTATGGCCCGGCCGGTTCTCACAAGCTACTACAAAAGTGACATCTTCAAGGCGCGGCCTTACGACCCATTTAACGACTACACTAGCCCGAATGAGGCTGTTCTCTGCCCGGACTGGTTCCAGAGCATGTACGCTCAGATGCTCTGTGGCCTGTATGACCGGAAGCAAGTGCTCCGTATTGGAGCTATTTTTGCTTCCGGTCTACTGCGGGCCATTCGGTTCCTTCAGCTTAACTGGAAGGAACTTTGTCATGATATCCGGACAGGTATGCTTAATGAAAAGGTATCTGATCCGGATATCCAGAAATGCATGGTCCGGGTACTTAAACCGGACCATGATCTTGGTGACAAAATCGAGTCTGAATGCTCGAAGAAGAATTGGGAAAGAATTATCCTTCGAATCTGGCCGAATGCGAAGTATCTAGAAGTAATTGTGACCGGTGCAATGGCTCAATACATTCCGACTCTAGATTATTATAGCGGCGGGCTACCAAAAGTATGCACCATGTACGCGTCCTCCGAATGTTACTTCGGCATCAACTTGAACCCGTTGTGTGACCCGTCTGAAGTCTCCTACACCATAATGCCAAACATGGGGTACTTCGAGTTCCTTCCCTGTGATCCATATTCTGGGTCGACCAGTGACAGCACTTCTCTGGTCGACCTGGTGAATGTGGAACTAGGGAAGGAATACGAACTGGTGATCACCACCTACGCGTTATACAGATACCGCGTAGGTGATGTTCTCCGTGTGGCAGGGTTCCACAACTCTGCTCCGAAGTTCCAGTTCGTGAGACGGAAAGACGTGTTACTAAGCATAGATTCGGATAAAACTACCGAACCCGAGCTACAACACGCCATCAACAACGCGTCCAAGTTGTTGAACCCTTTCGACACGAATGTGGTTGAGTACACAAGCTATGCGGATACCCGAACCATACCCGGTCATTATGTAATATTCTGGGAGTTGCTAGTGAAGAATCCAAACAATTATCCAACAAATGAAGTGCTTGAACAATGTTGTTTGGTTATGGAGGATTCTTTGAACTCGGTGTACCGACAAGGCCGGGTCGAGTGCAACTCAATCGGGCCATTGGAGCTTCGGTTGGTGAAAAACGGTACGTTTGAAGAAGTTATGGACTTTGCGCTCGAAAAAGGCGCGTCGATTAATCAGTATAAGGTGCCAAGGTGTGTAAGCTCAACTCCGATAATGGAGTTGCTGGACTCTCGGGTGGTGGCGTCGTATTTCAGTCAGGGTATGCCGCAGTGGGGCCGTAAGCACGCAGGTGATGAGGTGACGGTTTGAACATCAAAGTCAAACGTGAAACAAGTGTCGTCATTTGATGGAAATTATTAGTGTGAATGATAAACTAGAATATGCTGAAAGAGTTAAAAGTTTAACAATCAATAATGTGTTTTAATTTAACATGTTATATGAAAATAAAACTAGTTTTTATAGAATGTTTGGTAGTATTAAGACTTAAGAGATTGCGTATGAATGATCAATGGACCATATATGTTGTTTTTAGTACTTACTGCATGATATTTAATGTTTACTATTACTACAAAAGATCAAAGTTTTAATATAATAAAGTTAATAACGAAATCTAGTTGTTTTAGAAAGTTGAATAGTATTACAAAAGATGTAGATGGACGATCAATTATAAATATTAATGGTTATTGACCATATATGCTGTTATTAACTACTTACAAAACATAATATTAAATTAAACATTCTCTCTTATTACAAAAGAATTTATTTTTAATCAGTATAATTTAATATAATAAATTAGTTTATAAGTACACGTTAGTTATTCAAATGACCTTTAAAATAATAAAAAATAAAAAATACACGTGTGTAGTAAATATTTCTGTATATAAAAAATGCACGTGCGTATTAAATATTTCCCTGCTTATACGTGTGTATTAAACGGACATCTTAAGGAACGTTTCGACCTTGATAAGATAAGAGGGATTAGTGGAATGTGATATCCTCATATATGCGTGCTCTATTATCTTTGTGATTGGCATGCACTTTTTAACTTGGATCATCCTCAAACTTTGGCTACTCTCCACCTCCAATTGTAGCTTTGTAATCTCACTTCTTACCATCGTTTTTAGCTCATATACATATAGTTTTGAAGTCATCCTTAGATCCCCAAACTCCAATCCTAACATTTTCAATTTATGAATAAAAATCTTCGATTTATGTCCCTAGCGCAGTTATAAACAGCATTAGACCTTAACCCCTTTTTATCCTCCAAATCTTTAAACATTTCTCAATGTTACTTAGCTCCTTGATGGTTTGACTACGATTCATTCCCCGTACTTCGTACCTACATTTTTGCTTAACTTACTAGTCCTCCGATGAATCCATGTGCAACACTTAAAAGCCTACAAGAATGCAAGATCATGTAAACAAAGAATGCTTTTGCATTGCTTTGATAACTTTTTACCAGAGAGCTTATAAAGTAACCTCTGTGTTTATTATTGTAATTTGGTAGCCTATGGACCAAATGAACTAGAATAGAAAAGGCCACACAAAATGAGCCCTTTAGAGCCAACCCAAGGACTCCTATAACCCAAGAAGCCCACACACGCCCCAACTAGATAATTATGAAATCGAAAAAAAAAAACGAACCGAGATTTTTTTATACTCGGGTTTTTACTACCCAAGCTCATACCAAACCTGTAGAGTACGGTGTAGAGTGCGGATAAGGTACGCATTTCAGTACCAAAACCCGCATCCGGAACTTGACCCTATTTGTACCCGGTAATACCCGAAATCAGAATGGGTTCCATACACGGAACCAGGTTTTTCTAAACCTGATTTGTGCACCTCTACATATTAACGAACATTTCTAACCATGCCTATTGACAATTATGTGAAGAACTTTAATCTATATTCCTTTTCCCATCCTCAACTTCATCACTCTATGCTCAACTATCGATACGAAAAGATCATAACATAAATGATTTACATTAACCAACATACAACCTTCTTAAAAGCATACATACATGCATACATACATACACGAATTATTAACTAATTGTACATACAAAACATGCCATTCACATACTTACGGTATATGATTTAATCCTACAGCATATTTACACGATTTGGTTTCACGCTCCTCCCAAACTGTGTGCTGAGGGGGAATGGTCATCACTCAAGGATTCTTTATCAGCATCCTTGGATGTCAACATGTTGACCTGCGGTTATCCAAGTCAAAACTCTTATACATCATACATGTGTCAACAGATAATACAATAAGTTTAGAAAAAAGGTCAACCTTCACAATTTCAGGGCTTGAGCTATGAGATAAATAGGCTGCTAATACACTCAAGTTGAAATCCTGATAACAGAAGACATAAATTTCCAACTCAAGAAAATTAACATTATTTCTGTATACACTTTCCTAACATTTTAACATCAAAATCAAGAAAAGAAAAACTCACTCTAAACGGGTCTCCCCTTAAAGACTGCACAAACATTGAGGACCCAGAACTTTTTCCCTGCGAAAATGCAACCAAGCAAACATTAAAACTAATAACAAACCACAAAACATGTTTGCTTTTTCATGAATATGAGAAAACCCTATATGCTTTCACTGAAAGTAAGTTTATCTACTAAGCTAATTCCTTGATTCATTAAGTAGTCAAAGTTTAATTCATTAAAAAATTATACAGCACATGTTTTGTGTGTGTATTCAAGTCATCAAACTTATTTTATTTACCTATAAAGTCCCTAAAGTTTATTTGAACAACGCACACAATAGATATCGTATTTCAAGTTATCACCGATTCTAGCAACCAACCTCATTTTATGTGCTTTTTACCTAAGGTATCAATTCCTAACACAAACCCAACACTAAAACAATCAGGTTTTGGGTAGTGATGTCAAACCCGTTTTATTCGGGTTTACTTGTTTAACCCAATTACTTAAACCACTTGTGCTCAGGTTCACCTGTTTAACCCGTTTGATTAAACGGGTCGTGTTCAGGTTGATCTTTATAATTTGTTTAATTGAATAGGTCATGTTTGGGTTACGTATTAAACCATTTAAACTTATAATGAAATATATATTAAGGTTGTAATAAATTCAACCCATTTACGATCCCTTTACAACTTGATTACAACCCATTTTAAACCCATCAACCTATTTGACTTGTTTTAATAATAGGTATCACTGGTTATGTTCAGGTTAGGGTTAAGTTTTTGACACGAATAAATATACGGGTCATGTTCAGGTTCATTAAATCAACCCACCTACATGATACGATATGCCGAAATGTAAAAAACAACTATTTACAAATTTGGAAAAGTGATCTTTTAAAAATTTATATTAAAAAATAAGTATGAAATACCACATGGCATGTGCATATAAACTACTAAAATTATAAATAAGATGTCAAGCTATCAACTTCAAATAAATCAATGAGATTATAACATGAACAATTTGCAGTAGATAAAAATATCCGCGTCAGCATTTTTACCTCTAGTGATATATCTCTAAGCCGTTTTCCCGTTTGAGCAGAACAAATCCGCACCACATGTTCATCACAACTTCCACTGAGAATATAATCTCTCCCGTTCATGTAATAAGAACGAGTGTAGTTTTGAGAGCTGCCCGTTGCAGGTATACCAAAGTCCAGATGAAGCCTTCCATCAACAGCCAACAGTTGTTTAACCTTTAACAATTACCAAACAAATTAATCTTTATAGGCATATTAAACAATATGTAGTTTATAAATGCTGAATAAATTTACCTCATTGTCAACAGCTGATGCAAGCAGATAATGATCATCTGGAGAAAAACAAACCATTACATTTCCTTGACCACTAACAAGGGTGAGTTGGTTTTTGTCTTAAATCCCACATTTTAACATCATGGTCAAATGATGATGTGGCAAACATAGATGGGGAATGGTTTGCAAATTTAACAACATTAATATGCTCCTGGTGCATGTTAGTGAACACCTGCAAGCGTTTTCCAGTGTTGATGTCATATAAAGCAACATGTTCTGAGTACCCGCTGGCAACAAACAAATCATCCGATGAGTTGACATGGACAGAAGTCAACAGGTCAAACTCATCAAAGGAAACAGAAGCGCCACTTGTGAAAATGCCATTATTTGTAAAAGGAATTGGTTGAATATCATATAATTTTAGTAAACCGTTGTCTGAACCTGAAATAAACTGGAAACAAAGATAACAGTTAACATCAAATGACAGAAAGATAAGCCTGTAAACAAACCGAACGCTCAGTGAACAGTGGGAAGTTCATTTATGTTCGTTTCTTTAACAAACGAACAAACATGAACAAATTTTGTTGTTGAACACATGGTTCATTATGTTTGTTCATCTTAGCTTGTGTACACACACTTATGTTCGTTAGTTTGAGTTCATTTATTTACATCGTCATCTATAGTTTTTAGGCTCATTACAATTTAGTCCAGTTTTAATAAATTTTTAGGCCCAACATATTTATGTTCATGTTTACTTTTAATTGGTATTCGCTTAATTATGTTCGTTCGTTTACGTCCATGAACCGTTCATTTATAGTTTTATACTATTAGCGAACGAACATAAACAAATACATACTTGATTTCTTAACGAACGAACACGAACAAGAAAACTTTGCTCGTTTAGTTATTTGTGTTCAAACATTTGTTCAGTTAAAGTTAAATGAACGAACACGAACAAGCTTCATTTGTGTTTGTTTGGTTTGTTTACAGGCTTACAGAAAGAACATAAATTGAATGGATGTACATGTAATGCATACACAAATATAGAAAAGGCCTTTGTTATATTTGAAAGAGTTGAAGTATTTAATCATGTAGAAAAGAATTTTTGTTGTAATGATAAATCCAAGTACTGTATCTTTTAAGTTTTAGAGGGACTTATGTGCAAACTTCAATTTTGACAAAAGTTATAATTGTTTTCGCAATTGCCCCTGAAACTATTGAAGCATAATATGTCAAAGACTTACCTTAGTGGGATACTTTTAAAGCCAACATAAACCAAGAACACTATTCATGGCGCCATGTGACGGAATATACCGTACTATTTTTTCACTCTCGTGATTAACAATGACAACTTCACCATCCAAAGTCCCAATAGCCATAAGATTTGCATCAGCAGGATGATACTCAAATTGTCGGGGACGAAACTTTCTAACACTATTACTCGATACTGAGCTGGCAGTAATAGAAATTGGATGCAAAGAAGGCAATATTGCACAACCAACTTTTGAAGCACTAAGTGATCTTGTATAATAATTATTTGACTTTTTCCCTTTAATCTCACGGTTTTGCAGGATCGTAGCAACACTCTGTTTATTTGTTCTTCCGTACGGTAGATATTCAAAGTTATCAGAATAGATAACTGCAGCCCGATCTTTGTCAGGTTTTTGTGATTGGTCGGTTATCCAGAGTTTTAAGATTGGGAAATGAAGCTATTAAATAGTCTCTATAATGTTTTTCAAAGCATATTGGTGAAGGGTGATGAGAATTATGTTTTATTTTGGAAATATGTGAAGTAGGTCTTGATATGGTTGAACTTGACCATGATTCTTCTGTATCTTCTGATCCCCAAGGGAAAATCTGATATTTCATAAAACAATTTTACCATTGTTTATAAAATAAATAAATTTGCTACTAATAAAATCCACTCTGGGGACCAAACTTGCAGTATGGTCAAACCACAAGGACTATTCGTGCAATTTCTCTATAGATTATTAGAAAAAAATACAAACTTACCTCATTAGGAAGATCAAGCAACCCATTCCAAGCACTAGATCCATAAGCGAATTCTTCCAACAAGGTGACACACCGACGAGTATTTGAAAAGTCAACTTCACTATCCGTTGACTCATCAGATTCACTCACCATATCATGAGCCGGATTATTATAACTACCGAAAGGAAACACATTCAAAAGTTCATCTTCCGCATTGGAAAATAAATCCATGCTTTCTCTTACAGTTTCATGAACTAGATTATAACTCGTGCTTTCATCTGACTTTGCCCCCGAAGATCTAGGACACGCTTTAGTGTCATCGCAACATAAACAGCTTTGAAATCGAAGTTCGGTTAAATTAGGGATTTTTGCAAGTGAGGCACTTGTAGTCCATAAATTGGATATTTTCGTATCGCATAAAGATAAACACTTAAGATTTGGCATGCATGTAAAGCAATCTTTACCAAACGTGGATAACGATGAACTGAAATCAAGATTGAGAGTGTGCATTTGCATAAACTTCCCAATCATATTCACCTTCCGGAAATGAGAAAACTTTAAGTTTAAAATTTGGCATGCCGAGCCTTCCATCGAGAGCCCCCTAACAAAAACAAGTCATAACCGAGACTTAAACTCATGTTCTTAATTTTTTATTTTGATGATAATAAAATAAGAATAAGACATACAATAAAAAGTCTTTGCCAAATGTTCTGTCTTGAAGATCAACAACCCGTAGCTTTTGCTTTACGGCCTGCAATAACAATAAAACCGAGTCTGCTTCTAACGAGCAAGTCGACTTCTGAAGGATGTCAACCGACTCTATCTCCGAACCGTCGATTAGAACAAGCACATTGTAAAGAGGATTAACGTCAACGCCTTTTAAGTCTTCCAGAAATATCACAAAGGCAGACTCTTCATTGTTTGATTTCTTTAACTCAGCCTGTGTAAACATAACAACACCAATTTAGGTTAAACTGTTAAAGTATATCACAATATAAAACAATTAACAAGTCAGCAAACCTTGAAAAAAGCTGATAAAACTGCTTTATTTGGTACAGTAGACACATCATTGCAAAAATCAATATACCTGCATACAATTCGTTAGGGTTTCGTATTCAATTCGTAATTGAAAACATGTAAATGATGAAACAATGGATTATTTAACACTAGATTGAAAGAGTACATGTACGGAGAATACATACCTGTCTTTTAGGGTTCGGATATCGATTGCCATGGAGATGATATCCTTCTTGGAAATTAAATTAATATTAATGGTTTGTGAGATTGATCAGATCATCAAGGCTCCAAATTATTAACCAATTATACTCGCTGATTTTAGCTGCTTCTTATACACCTCAAAAAAGTTATTATGTAGTGGATTGGCTTACAGTTACACAACTTGTTTAACGTAATATTTTCTAAAGTACTGCTAAACATATCCTCGACACCATTTTTACTAAATATACACTCTCTTTAAACTTATTTGATTAATTACTGTTACCTCTTAACATTATGTATATATATATGATATCCTTTTTTTAACTTTAATAGTATATATATTTATGATATCCTTATTTTACTCTTTTTATCTTTTACAAAATAAACCCGAAACCCGAAAACCTAAACCCGAAACCCAAAAACTTAAACCCTAAACCCGAAATCATAAAAAATACGTAACTTTGTAAAAAAAATAATATGAAATCCTTAACTTTGTTCTAATTTGGTAATTATATGGTATCAATGGGTATTATGAAAGTTGGTTTTTCCTGGGGAGAGGGTATGACAAGCAACTAGTGGGGTACGTTTAGCCTGACTCAAAATAAAATGTGTTTAGTTTTATCAACTTGTATCAAAATGATGAAATTTTGTAAACGTTATAAGACAAGGAAGTTTTGAAGTTGCATGTCCTGAAGAAATTAATAGACAAAATGGTGACGGGATAGAACAATTTAGCCTGGTTTTTGTACTTGACTCTCTTGTTTGATGACGACGAGGAAGAACATGATGGTGGGGCCATAGAAGGGGATGGTTTATAAGCTTTGGTCAGGATATCTATATGTGAAAGTTTATGTTTCTTGTTTTGTGCTATTACTAAATTCGATGTTGTACGAGGGACCTTGTCGATTATCGAATAAACTAAGTTGTTGGACGAATAACGTTCTCGATTTCATGTACGATTAGTTTAATCTGCAACGTCTCTGACTTTGAGAAAAAGTAAAAAAACAAAACAAATCATGAGTATGTGAGGAAAAGTAATAACAATTATTGTTTAAAAATGCATTTTTTTTAAATCCAAAGCACGTACTTCATCTTTCAAAAATCAATGTCCAAACGATTTTTAAAAAAATACTCAATAAAAATAAAAACTATACATAGAAATCTAAACACTCTTTATTTAGAACCCCAAACCTCCCTTTTAATTAAGAGGCAAGAGCCTCTATACCAAGTGAGTTAGTCCACATTAGCTATTTAAATAAATCAAATAGAGTACACATCGAAAGTAAATGATACTAAATTGACACATAAAATAGCTAGCGTAGAATCAGAATTTTTGTAAGGCAATTTCACACATATATATATATATATTTCTAACAATAACCAAAATGTTCAAAACAAATGTCAAAGTTTTAATCCATTATAGTACCAAACAATCATGCCCAAAAAATTCTTCAACAATCAATGTAACATACATACATACTAAGCATCAACTAAAAGTAACAATCTCCAAGTCTCCAACAATCAATGTAACAAACTTCGTACATACACAAATGCATGATTAACTCTTTTTCCGGCTTATACATAGTAACTTAGTAAGCATCAAGTGAAACTTGCTATGAAAATCAAGCTTAATAAAGTCTGCTCCACGGCATGCTAGTCAATGAAGCATATTTTGAAAACGAGATCTCTATTTGCTAGATAATAATTTAAAACTTCTTCAGTTAAATTATAAAAGTGGTTAATGTGTGAGAGTAGATACATCTTTGATAACGAAAACAATATTGTTTCCTTGATGAGTTCTTTGATAGCCCGAAATGACCTAAATATTTTAACTTAATTTTGTACTTGAATATTACTCGAAAACCCACATCATCACCACCACCATCATCATCCATCTTGAAGAAAAAAACCTGTGACAACATGGACAACCGGTGAGCGTATCATGTGGACAACCGATTATGAAATCTTTTTCTTATGTATTGTTAAAAATACCTTGAAATGCATAAATCTTAATAACTTCTTACATTTTAGTATATACTTCAAATTTTTATATCGCCATTCTATATTCTTAATAACAAGTCAAGTTGTGGATACTCACATGATATAATTCTTGATAATGTTCATATTCCAAATTAGTGATTTTTTTTATTGTGAAAGTACAAGTCATGAATGCATTAAAAAGTAGCTTGGTAATAGTTAGTAACCAACTTTTGCACTAAAGTAAATACCATGTGTGACAGGGGAAAAGATATTGAAAGTATGAAGATTGCAATGCAAGGTTTCACTCATGCTTCAATGATGACATGCCAAAGATGATTTCAATGTTTTCCAAGCCTACTACCCTAACCATGTCGAGTGTTCGGCAACATTCACCACCGTGATTGAAAAGATCGTGCCTCTTGATTTCCAGGTAGTTTCTGTCAAGCCTCCGACCCCTTGACGTGTGGGTGCATATTGGATACGAGTTAAAAAAAACAAAAAAAAATTGATTGTCACCTGAAGTCATTCTGGATATCTATATGTGAAGTCTATGTTTCTTGTTATGCTTTTATAATTGATTCGATGATTGTACAAAGACCTTTGTCAATTATCGAATAAACTAAGTTGTTGGACAAATAGTGTACTCTTTTTCATGTATGATTAGTTAAATTCGACAGCATCTCTCACCATGGGTAAGAACGAAAAATGAGTATGTGGGGAGTGTGAGATAAAAACAGTAACGTTTCGTTTCAACTGTGCGTTATTTCCCTTAATTGTTGGAGTTTGTTATTTATGTTCCTTGTTGTACGTACGTCAAGGGATACAAACCAAAAGAAAACAATAATTGTTCATATTTGTCATCTGCACATTCAAGATATCATCTGTTCACATCTGAACCTGGCCCGTTTGCGGATCCAGATCGATCAGTCCCACGCCTTCCAACATATTCACCACTTGATGCATACTAGGCCGCGCATCAGACGCCTCCGCCACACAATCCATAGCAAAATTGAACATATGTTACATCTCATCTTGATTTGCCTAATACCTCATCAGCTCTGCATCAAACACCTCAGCCAGCCTCCTCCTTTGTTGTGTCATCGACCGCACCCATTCCGGTAAGTTCTCCACCATGTCCACGTCCGCGTTCATTTGACCTTGCATTGTTAGTTTACCTGTCATCATTTCCAGCAGAAGGACACCAAAGCTACATACATCTAATCTTTGGGTGTGTGTTCGGTTTTGTGGGACTTATAAGGCTTGGTAGCCCGCGGGGCAGCAGGAACCGGAGTCGGGGTCTAGGAAGTTTAACATTGGGGTTGTGCTTGTGTTGGCAATGCAGGCTTCTCCAGGTTGGGTGATGAGTGTAACATCCGGCCCCTCGCACCACCAATATTGTCCGCTCTGCCCATGAAGAGCTCACAGATTTGTTTTTGGTTGCCTAGATGGAGACTTCCCAGGAGGTTACCCATCCTAGTACTACTTCCACCTAAGCACGCTTAATCGTGGAGTTTTCATGTGCTCCACAACCAACTAAGCCCAAAACGCGTTGTTGATTGAAGAGGCAGGACATTTACTTATGAACCAATGATCTCTCTTATCCATGGCCGATGTGGGATTTGTCTAAGAATGGGACGATTTTGTGTTTGCCAAGGGTGTTATAATGAGGATGTTTTTTGATTTAATGTTTACGTGAATGAGTCCGTTGTTACCAGCAGCGTGGATGAAGGCTATTCCACGGACGGCTCCAATGGCGAGTTTGATTATGGTATTCCAGCTTACTGGGTTTCTACCGCGATTTCCTCGATTTCCTGTGACATCATTTGAGTTATTAAGATTGTGACAAATAATTAAACACAACCCGTTTATTAAACATGTTTAACGGGTCAACTTGTTTAATTACACATGCTAACATGTCATTTATTAAACATGCTAGATTATAACAAATCCAAAACTTGTATAATTAAACAAGGCCCATTTATTAAACATGTTTAATGGGTCAACAACAGGTCGACCCGACAAGTTAACTAAAACACAGCCTGTTTATTAGACTAGACAGGTTAACTTAACACGAACCGTTTCAAATTATCTAGTTAAAAGTAAAATGGGTTAAACAATCGTCTAAAATCTGTTTTAAAAACATTTTACTTCAAAATATTAGATGATCATTAGCAAAAAGACATTGTTTTATTATAAATTGTTATTTATTAACTACTTATTAAAATAGTATTATGAAAAGAACATACCTTGCACGAGGTACAACAGGTGTCACACTCCAAAAACCTTTACTTAACAGCAGAAGACTTATCTGGGCGGTGACATACGTCGTTTAGCCATCAGTATTTAAGAACAACATATTCACATACAAGTTGGACTTTTATTTATTATAAAATATCATAATTCGCACGTGTTAGAGTACGCGATTTATTTAAAATACAAGTTCAACATTTAGGTATTACACCTATTTTCGCACATCATCTCCACGAAGCATACGCTTTTCATTTACCTGAAAAACACGTTTAAAATATACGTCAACACAATGGTTGGTGAGTTCTCAATGTTAAAAACTAATATTTTGAAACAAAGCGTTTTTTAGTTTCATAAATACCACTCCACCCATACGGCCCAAAGTCAACGATTGTTTAAATAGCAAAAATAGCATTAACGACTTACAGTCGTAGCAATATTTAAAAGCAAAATTCATTTGTGAAAATATTGTTAAAATATTTATTCGTTCTTATTGATATGAAACCAAAAGTCACATTGAAACCAATCTTTGTCCCACGAAATTCATTAGACCCATTTCGCTTAACGAAAGTGTCGTTTTAACACAATTTTTCTTTATCAAAACAAAGCCAATAATTTCACAATGTCCCACTTTATTATCTCAAAACTTCTTTGTCCATACTGAATCAAAGTTAATGTTTTACCTTGACCCCACTGGACCAAGGCCAACTTACAAGAAAGTTGTTTTAAAAATCATATAGTCGCCTCAACGACTAACCAAATTGACACCTTTCGTCTCACAACGATAGATCTCAAAATATAACATCTTATTTTTCAACAATTTGTGATAGTTATAGACTAGAAGGGGATATAACAAATGGAATACTACTAAACCTATAATCAAAGCATACAATAATTCAAAATATTTACCCCCAACATTTAACCAGCGCGACTGGTCGGCAGGCAGGGCGTCACCCGATGATGCAAGATCTTAATAACAGTCATCCAATGATAAATGGATTCCTATGTTTAATACAAAATATATTAACACATAAACACATCTACAAATACGTATCCTAACTTAACTCGTTTATCCTCATGTGTTTCATTTATAATAATTGAAATGATTAAATTATGAACTTTTATTGTTTTAGAAAATTGTAACCAAATCGAATGTTTCAAAATGTTATATAATTATAAACAACTTAGTTCAAACAGTCGTTGTAGAACTAAATTCTTGAAACTAAACATGGACGTTATTTAATAAAAATATATATATTTATTGTAAAATATAATAATCTTTTATCAACCGATTATCTAGATAAAATATATTTTGTCCACATATCGTATATATATATTTTTATATCATAAATTTACACGAAATCGTCCAAGTCTCGATCGTACCGTTTTTAACACTTGATATTAACTAATGGTTTTCTAATAATTATTAACAAGACTTTCATTGCCCAAGTTATTTCCGATATCATTTCCGATAACAATTTTTATATTAATCTCTCGTTAGCTATCTTTCCCAACACTTAAATATATAAAAGATATACCTCCTCGTGTACGGTTCGAGTCAAGAAAACTACTCAAAACCACATGCAATGCGATCCGGATATGTCAACGCGTTCGTTTTTGCGTCACAAACGTTTCTCCGGTCTCGGATTGTTCGTATGACACCTCAAAACCTACATGCAACTTGTTTTAAGAAGCTATTTTCGTTATATAATCTGACCAGTAACTTACGAAGCTTATAACTCACCATCTGAGCATCTGATCATCGATCCCTTCGATGGAATCAAAGATCTATATGTTAGGAATGTTCAAAGAAAATTTCAGCTCGATCCGATGGTCAGATCTCCGGGAATCTACATTTCTTCAGAGCTGTGTTTTCAAAATCCGCCCAGTAAGCTGAACACTAAAACGAGTTTATAAACCCAGCTTAAGAAACTCCGATCCTCATCTCCACCGTTCAAAATGATTATCTATGGATTATAAACCCTCTATAAAAATATCAAGTTAATCGGACCGTTAGATCTTTAGTTATAGACCGATCTTTGAGGACATGCAAAACTATTACAATTTGTCCAGATTTTAAAACGAGTTTTTAACGAACTTAAGCTCAGATTTAGGACAAACAGAGCTTACCATCGCGTTCGGGACGTTGAAAAATGGTTCCGGTTAGAGGACGGGCTTCGGCCACCATTGGACCACCGCGCCGGACCACCACTGGCCACCGTGAACCACCGACGGCCGCCGGCCACCTTGCCGGAATCCTTTAGCCTCTCTCTACTCTTTCTCTCTCTAAAAATGCAAAGTTTTGTAGAATAATGAATAATATGTGGGGTTGCCCACTTATATAGGCGCGTTTTAAACGCGTTTTGCGATCGTGTTTCGGTCTCTCGCTTTAACGAACCCGCTACTACAAGAGACGTTGTATTTTTCAAATACATTTCGTCAAAATACTTATTCTTATTCCGTTCTCGACTTAAATTTGTCTCGTTAACTTATTATTTCCGTTAATAAGTTATTGACGATTGTTACCCAATGTCGGTTCCGTGTTATTCCGAACTTAATAAAACTAGTGTTGTTTTTCCCAAAAACACTCATCCAAACTTATGGTGTCTATTTGATTTATTTTATTTAAATGCTACAACCTCAAATACGGAGATAATATCAACTTTTATATCGGTACATGTGCTTTAACGACCATGTTTGAAAATACTAATTTGCATTTTCCCGCTTCGTTATAACTCAGAATTGAGCCACATTTTCGCCTGCATTATCGGTTTTCGATCCTCTAAAATATTCAGATGGATTCACCCCTGTACACTTTCTCGAACGTCGGGTTGAATTCTCACACGTTTAACCGAAAACGTTCGTTTCTCCGTCATTTATCACCGGAATTTCTTTATTCCGTCTCACTTCTCACATGTTTTACAATGTATATATTCCATTCATTCTTAGCTTAAAATACTATATTTTAACTTATGGGTCTTAGTCTTCACTTAATCCAGTCTAAACATGTCTTAATCTCGTTTATGGAATATAATAATACTTTTTATTTTTCTGGGTATCACAGCAGGCTACCACTTGACATATAATCATAAATCAGTAGCTTCCATTCATTCGAGTAATAATAACCCCGAAGTGGTACCACATTCAAATGCAGGTCAATCCGCCCAATAACCTCCATTTGCTCTTCAAAGTCTCTCATAGCCACCGTCATTGCACCCATCAATCGTTTCATAACAAACGTAACAGACCGCGACAAATACACTCTATACGATGATCCAAAATCACCTCCCCCAAGCTCCTCAGCTAGAGTCCCTAAACATTCCGCAATATCAAAACAATATCCCCAACCTTCAAAAAACACTATGTTGTTATTTTCATCAGTTACTATGTTTCTATCTTCACCAGTTGTTACCACTTCACTACCATAGTCCGCCATACCACTCCTCTGACTTTGAATTTGACTTCCATTTCTTCTTGTCCCTAAGTAAACGAAGTATAACATAATGCCAAAGAGTATGGTCACAACAGTACCGCCTCCAACTGCCACGACAATGATAGCCCATAATGGAATCTTCGTTGAGCTAGTAACAGCAGTAGGCGGGAGAGAGACGGCGGTAGGTGGAGGTGCAGGGTTAATTGTTGAACAATGTAACATTCGTCAATTTTCGGACCAGAAAAACCGACTCGTTTAAAATTTTCGATGTGATTCAGTTAATTATGCATATACCCGTATGTTACATATTTCATACGTAATAGTTTTTCTTTCCTAAATTTATTTAATAATATTAATCATTACTAATATGTATATAAATAAAATTATAACACTCATGATTTTTTTCTTTATTCAAATATCACATAAATAACATTATTGATGCATAACCAAAGTACATCATTTTAATATAGTTCTGTCACATTTATTTTTGTCACCTTTATTTTTACCTAAATTTATTTATTTTTAAAAGATGAAAAATATCTTCCTACACCATTCAAATTTTGGTCAAACTTCCTCCTCCCAAATCACTCTCCCAATCAATTTTATCATTAAAAAATTCTAAAGAATAACCTCCTTATTTTAGTATATATAAGAACTCACTCCCACCCTTTTCATTCTTGCACCACTCTTTAACAAGTTCAAGAGATTATTTTTTTTTTCATTTCAAAGGTAGGGTTTTAATTATTCAAGTCTTCTTCATCTTATTTCTATTTATTTTAAATTCTTGTTCATACTATTTAATCAAATGTTCATATGACCATAACACAATGATGTCTAGGAATCCACATAATCCATACACCATGGTGTATAGGGTGGATGAGACAAAGAACACAAGGAGATGATCGATTACACGAATGTCACACTTGAAACGTTCTTACATATTTATTTTTCTGTTTTAAATCATTATTTTTTTATTCAAAGGACCCAATGATTTTTGATGATATATTCTAATAAATGTTATATAATCATATCCAAAAAAGTCCATAATTTTATTTCATCAAAATCCTTTTCGAAATCGTTAGAATATTGCTTTTAGCAATATTTCAGTTTTGACATTAGATATAGCCGTCAAAGAAAGAGGCATATCTTGTTTATAACAAGCTGAAAAAGTACAACACCAAATTCTATGATATACTTCAATTAAATACGGTTCTAAAAACTATTTTTACACATTTTAATTCATTCCTATTAATTCGCAATAAATATTTTAAAAACAATGCGCAGATTCGTACCCTCTGATTTACATGACTGTTTTGGCCTATTTAGGTTACGAATTTGCAAAACCTTTCTAAATGAACATTGTTTAAAACATTCTAATTTAGTAGACCGGAAAGTCTTGATTTATAATAAAACTGTTTGATATTTTAAATACCTTAATCAAAGCAGAACAGTTTGATGTCCAAAAACTAATTCTGTATTTCATCTTCCTTTTTGATCTTTTCCTTGTTTTCATCTTAATATTTATAAATTAGATTTAGTATTCTTTAAACTTTCCAATCCCATTAGTTAGTCTTTAATTATTATGTTTTGTTTATTTATAGTTCATGAGGTTCGATCGTTCATTTTTTTAACATGCTTTCGGTTGTCATTTCAAGTTTGGCTTTAATCTCAAAGGTGAGTTTACATATCCCCCTTTTTCATCTTTTAAATTTTGGGTGTGGCATGCATACCCTATTTAAATTACTCATTTTTATTTACTTATCTATCCATAACACAATTCAATATATGTTTATGTGTGATTATTGCATGCTCTATGATAATGCTCTATGTGCTTAATTGTTTATTTTATGTTTGGTGGTTGGTATCTCGTCCTCATCTATCTTCATCTAGTATGATCATAAATTTACCCAAGTACTTTGATTCCGTATTAATAAGAACGAGTCCACATCTATTTAGTTGTTTACATTTTCATAGGAATTGTAATACTCATCATTTACATATAAATTGTGATTTACCTATATATATATATTACTAAAACTTATGCATTCTCACCAACATTCGTGTTGACAAACTCTATTTTCATACATGTTAAAGGTAGAAGTAGTTGATATTATTCAAGTTGGAAGACAATAGTTTGACCTTAGGATATTATTCAGTATACAAGAATATGATGTAATTGTTATAATTATTGAATTTGTGTACGTGTTTAATGTTAATGAAATTAAATATTCATTGTCGCTTTAATTAGTGTCTTTTGAGCTACTATCCAATCAATACGTTACGTCTCTGCATGTTCTGCCGCCTTTGGTCGGGGTGTGACAAACAAGGGTTTAAAGGTTGTCCACATAAGAAACTGTTTCCCATAAATGATGAATTTGGGAAATTTTGAAAAGAAGATGGAATAGAGGCACTAAGATAATTGTTACCAATGCTCAAATGTTTAAGGGGGTGTTTGGCCTAGCTTTTATTTTTTAACTTATGCTTATATTTTAAAGTAGCTTATAGCTTACTTTTTATTATTTGATAAGCTCTTTTTAAGTGTTTGGATTAGTTTATATTCTACAAGTTGATTATACGTCTTAATAAGTTATTAAATCCACCATTCTTTGATTTATTACCTTAATAAGTTGCTTCAATATTATTATTCACCATCATTTGAGGGCAAATGAGTAACTTACCCCCTTAAACAAATAAGCTTTTTCAAATAAGCTAAGAAAACCATTTTCAAGTAAGCTTTTTCAAATGAGCTTATATACCATTTTCAAGTAAGCTTTTTCAAATGAGCTTATATAAGCTTATAAGCATAAGCTTAAAAAGCTAAACCAAACACCAAATTAAGCTTATTTTGTAAAAAAAAAGCTAAAAGAGCTATAAGCTTTGCTAAAAAGCTAGGCCAAACATCCTAAGTCTTGAGAATTTGATATTTGGAATACGACCCGAAAGCGAGTTGTTTTGGAGGTTTAAACTGGTCAACCGAGTGAAATTTTTAAAGATTTCGGGATTTGACCAGTAAAGGAGTTAAACGAGAGATCTAATACGTTCATTTGAGAAGGAAACAAGTTGGGAATGCTACCAGAAAAGTCATTATGTTGAAGAAACATAAGATGAAGATACCGAAGTAAAAGTATATCATTTGGTGTGAATCGGTTCAATCAAAGACTGAGAACTTGTAAGTCTTTAAGTTTTCCAATAGTGTTGGGTGGGACGGGGCCCATGAGACCAATGGTGGGAAGTCGAAGACCGGTCACGTTGGCCCCACTAGCGTCACATATGACGCCTAGCCAAGATGTGCAAATGTCTGTAGTATTAGTCCAGTCCAGCTTTGGGTTATGGGGTACAGCACTGGAAAATGCAAGAAGAGCTTGTTTATCTGAGTCCAGGTCAGCAAATGTAGGGGTAAATTGGGAAAGTATAATTAGGATGGTATGAAGTAGTATAAGAGAGTAGAGCTTCATTAGGAGGTGGTACCGGCATGAAGTTGATGGATAATGATTCTCCTGGTTTAATATAAGAAAAGGAACAAAATTAGAAACGATAATAAGAAAATAAACGTAAATTATTATGTAACAATCAAAAGTTTTGAAATAATAAGCACCAAAGAGTTAATTAAGCACAATAGCTAGGTAAATATGAAAAGCTAGGTGTACACTTTAATTTGATTCAAATCTTGTGTTCACTAGTTAATTACAAACATAAGTATATAAATACCAAGTAACATTGTTACAACTCAAAGGAGTGTTTACTGCCTACAAACCTAATGTAAATGCAGAGACTGTTGGATGGATGACCATGGCCAAATGGCTATCAAAGTGAATATATATACAGAGCCGGTTATGGGGTATGGCGGGGTAGTCGACGGCCACAAGTCCGACACCCCGCTAAGCCCGAAATTTTTTTTTTAAAAATTATATTTACTTTTATGAAAAAATATATGTATATTCAATGTTTCAACACAGTTACATGACCCGTAGCTTGGTCTAGTGGTAATGTGTATGACATCTAATCAAAAGATTGTGAGTTCTAATCTTATTTGAGACATTTTTAGGCTTATTTTTATACAAATTTTTTTTACACAACTCAAATCATAATAAAGTAAGCCCATTTGGAATTAAATTGTTTAAACCCAAAAGAATATTCCTTTTATTAAAGGCCAAAAAAAAAAATTTTCGCCTTTGGCCCAAATTTTTTTTCGCATTCTCGGAGCCGGGATATATATATATATATATATATATATATATATATATACTAGCTAGTCAGACTCCATTCTAATAACATTACCATAGTTAGAAGATACAATAACTAATCCCATTGTACGTACTCCTATAAATTGTCGATCAATAATACATAAAAAATGTAGTTTGGACATGAGAGCAAGCTCGAAACACAAATAAGGTATTGAGATTATTAGAGCTATATTGCTATAATATCATATAATAACAATCCAGGATCCATTTGGATATTTATACTACTACATGAGTACATGTCATTTAATAACACAATCCAGGATCCATTTGGATATTTATCTACATGTCAAACATATCTACACTATTAATTAGAACTAATTACCAGTTACTATTAGTGTTTTAGTTGTCTAGTTTCCTATATGCTGAGTGTTCACGCTTTTGTAATCACACCAACCGAACCGAATTAACTGAGTTAGTTAACCGAACCGAACCGAACTCTTCTTGTTGTTCATATTTTCAAGTCTCTTTTACATATACAAAAGGATAAACTATACAGTATAGCATGACAAAGGTTTTTTGCAATATAACCACAGCATGTACGGACGTATACGTATGTATGGACAACATCAATTAAGCTACCAAATAACTATTAACACTCAAGAATAATAATATTAAATTCAAATATTTTGAATTTAATATTGAGCTCAAATCAAGCCATATCTTCAGATTCTATTATTGGAAGATGTTTACCAATTGTGTTTATTGTATTGAATTTCTTCCTTATTTTTAGGTTTTATATTTGATATATATTGTAACAACATTTATCAAAAGAATAACTTTGAATTTCCATTATCAATTCAATTCTTATTTTGGTATCAGAGCACACGATCTGATTACCATCGACCTATCACAATTTTTGTCTCCCTCATCATGTAAACAGAGGAAGAAATAAAGAAGAAGCGGAAGATATTGTTTTTGATCCCATCTCAAAAATCAGCAGCCATGTCAGCAATATATCAGCTGCCATGTCAGCACGTATAATCCCCAACACCCCCCCCCCCCCTCAAGTTGGAGGTATAGAGCCCCAACTTGGACAATAAAACATAATGTTGAGGACCTGGCAAGCTCTTGGTAAAGATGTTTGCAAGCTGAGTTTTAGTGGGAACATGAGAAATATTAATGAGACCGTCCTGTAACTTTTCTCTTACAAAGTGACAGTCCAACTCAATATGCTTGGTTCGCTCATGATATACTGGATTTTTGGCAATGTGAATAGCTGCTTGACTATCACATTTAAGTGGAATTGGAATAACCGATGGAAGAGATAACTCGTGAAGTAATCGTGTAAGCCAAGCTAATTCAGCAGTGACCCTGCGCATTGATCTATATTCAGCCTCAGCTGAACTAAGTGATACTGTAGGCTGTTTCTTGGATTTCCAAGATATTGGACTGCCTCCAAGGAGTATAAAATAGCCACTAACTGAACGTCTGGTATTGGGACAAGAAGCCCAATCTGAGTCACAAAAAGCCTCAACCTTGAGATCAGACGACTTGTTGAATATAAGACCATAAGATGTAGTACCTTTGACATATCTAAGAGTATGCAAGGCAGCTTGCCAATGATGTGAACGAGGGTCTTGCATGAATTGACTTAAAAACTGCACTGCAAAGGCTAAATCTAGGCGTGTGTGAGTTAGATAATTGAGTTTGCCCACAAGTCTTCTAAATTGAAGAGGATCAGAATGAGGATCACCTTCATGAGAAAGCAACTTCAAGTGAGCAGGCAAAGGACAATGAGAAGTAGAATCATTAGCATCATCAAATTCTTGTATAAGATCTTGAGCAAATTTTCGTTGAGTCATGATTAGACCTTGTGAAGTATGTAAAACTTCAATGCCCAAAAAATAGTTAAGAAAGCCTAGATCTTTAATCTGAAATGTAGAATGTAAGAAGGCTTTGATATCTTGAATTTCATCAAGATTATTACCAGTAAGTAAGATATCATCAACATAAATGGCAAGATGAACAATAGAAGATCCCATGGTTTTGGTAAACAAAGAGTAATCATTATGAGATCTGACATAACCTTTGGATTTGAGGACATCAGAAAGCTTGCCATACCATTGACGAGAAGCCTGTTTCAATCCATATAAAGACTTTTGTAGTTTCAAAACTTGATTAGGCTTGTCTAGAGTCATACCAGGAGGAGGAAACATATATATATCCTCATCAAGGTTTCCATGCAGAAATGCATTATTTACATCTAATTGATGTAAATCCCAATTCAACTTAGCAGCAGTAGCAATTAATGCTCGGATAGTGGTCATTTTCACCACCGGAGAGAAGGTTTCATTGTAGTCTATTCCAGCTTTCTGAGTGTCTCCTCGTACAACTAATCGTGCCTTATACCGTTCAATGCTACCATTGGCATTAAACTTGACCTTATAAACCCATTTACATTTAATTGGTTTCTTACCCGAAGGAAGATCAACAATAGACCAGGTATGATTAGCTTGTAAAGCATCAAATTCTTTTTGCATAGCAGTCTGCCAATTAGGATTAAGAGATGCTTCATGATATGAGGATGGTTCCTTTGTAGAGTCTAAGGAGTGAAGCAAAGCTTGATTGTGTGTTGATAAGGTATCAACCGATATGTTTTGAACAGCAGGACAAGCAGTTATTGTGTGATAACAAGGAGTAGAAGAAGCTGTATACATACATAATCAGCAAGATAGGAAAGAGAACGAGTAGTTCTGGAAGAAGTTCGAGCAGCAGGAATAGAGGGAATAGAAGAGGAATTATGAGAAGGAAAAGAATCAGGTGAAAAAGAAGAAGAAGGTGAAGATGATTCATAAGAATCAAAAAACTGAGTGATGTCATTAATAGTTGGAAAAATAGAAGAATGAGATTGAGAAATGGAAGGAAATAAGTGTCAAAAAACACTACATCCCTGGAATGAAAAATAGTATGTGTGTGCAGATTATAAAGTTTGTATGCCTTTTTACCAAAAGGGTAACCAATGAATATACAAGGGACAGCTCTTGCCTGAAATTTGTCACATCCTTGTTTAAGAGTGGAAGCATAACACAAGCATCCAAAACTTTTTAGATGATTATAAGAAGGAGGTTTACCAAACAAGCATTCATATGGTGTTTTACCATTAAGAAGATTTGTAGGAAACAGATTAATGAGATAAGTGGATGTAAGAATACATTCACCCCAGAAAGAAAGAGGTAATTTGGATTGAAAAAGTAAGGCTCCGGGCAGTTTCTAATAAATGTTTGTGTTTCCTTTCAACCACGCCATTTTGTTGAGGGGTTCCAACACAACAAGTTTGATGTATAATGCCTTTACCGAGTAGATATTCAGTTTGTTTAATACCTGAACCAAGTTCAAAAGCATTATCTGTTCTAATACATTTAATATGTGTATTGAACTGTACTTGGACCATTTCAATGAAGGTTTGAAGAATGGTAAAAGCATTGCTTTTAGTGGTAAGTAAATATGCCCAAGTAACTCTTGTGAAGTCATCAACAATAGTTAAGAAGTAATTATAACCATTGTGAGTAGATGTGTTATAAGGTCCCCATATATCAACATGAATCAGTTTAAAAGCATTAACGGTTTTAATATGACTATGGTTGAAAGGCAATCTATGTTGTCTAGCTCTAGGACAAATATCACAATTTTCAATAGCATCAATGTTTGTATGTGAAAAAACATTTAACGTTTTTAACTTGTAAAGAGGCAAATGTCCTAATCGTGTATGCCAAGTATGACCGTTGACAGCAACAAGATTACAGTTTTTGAAACAAGTGTTCACAACATTATTAGAAACAAAACGAGAATTTGAAACAAATTATTGCTTGAGCAAGTAAAGTCCATTCAACAAACTACCAAGAACCAGTGGCTTGCTCATGGAAGGGACCTGCAAGATACATGATTTGTTATTGAAAAATACTAAACCATTTGTATCATTGCAAAGTTTAGGGATAGAAAGTAAATTTCGGTGGAACTGAGGAACTAATAGAACATGAGATATTGAAAAAGTTTAAGTAAGATTGACTGTGCCAACCTTATTAGCAACCAGAAGATTTCCATTAGGGAGTGTGATATAAAAAGGTTTTGTGAGAGATTGAATACTTGTGAACAAATTTTCATCACAACACATATGATCAATTGCACCGGTGTCAATGATCCATATGGTATGATGATAATTAGAAGAGTTGAAAGAAAGATTGCAAGATATTATACCTGCAAAAAATTTTCAGAGTTTACTGTGGAACCATTTGAACCATTGTGATTAGTAGCAGATGAAGCAGATCCCATTTGAACATTATTCAACAATTGCAAGAGACCATTGTACTGTTCCTGAGTAAGATTACCCGTACTTAACAAAGTTTTATCATTAGAATCTTCAGTAGATGTATTGGCTGCGAAACGTTTAGGCTTTGTAACATTGGTGTTAGTGAATTTGAATTCCTTTGGAAAACCAATAAGCCTGTAACATGTCTCTACAGAATGCCCATTCTTTGTACAATTGCTGCAAGTGACCACTTTCTTTCCATTATTCTTAGTAACTGAAGATCCTCTGGACTGATTGTATACATTCATTGCAATAGCATCTTGGTTAAACTGAGTAATGGCATGAATTTCTCTTTGTTTCTCATCTTGAATGAGAAGAGAGTATGCTTGATTAATGGAAGGCATAGGCTGCATCATTAAAATGCTCCCTCTCATAGTGTCATGTGTCGAATTTAAGCCCATAAGAAATTGAATAAGCCTTTGATCTTCATCTCTTTTAGCTATTAATTGTGCATAACCACATGAACACATCTGAATAGAATTTAATGAACTAAGTTCATCCCAAACAGATTTCATCTTGGTAAAATATGTAGCTATATCAGTATTTCCTTGTGAAATCTCACACATACTCTTTGTA